>NW_011345418.1:0-5303 GCF_000735185.1 Notothenia coriiceps | reverse complement strand
TGGCGCATTCACACTACAGCGCGGAGCTCACTTTAAGCGTGCCGAGCCGTGCGGGGCCTGTTTTTGGTTGCGCTTACACTTGGCCTAGTTCCGGCCCGGGGCTACTTTTTCACCTTTTTTCTGGCCCGACTAAATCGTGGTTCTATCGAGGCCAACAAACAGGGCTGAGTCGGGCTGAGTTTGCTAAACTAGAGAGAGAATCGCTGTCAAGGGGGCTACAACTACAACAAGATGAACATATTTGACCGTGATTTAATTGTAATCCACGTTTCAAAATGATGCCGAAGTAACAACATACTTATACCGGTTAGTGAAAACCATGAATTAATGCTTTGACAAGTCTGCAGACAGACGGCAGGCGTAAACCCTTTTAAAATGCGTGTTTTCTGAATGGAGATTTGGCTAAGCTAACGTTATATATGCTCCGACCGTCCACACTCACAACAACGGCCTATACAGACATAGATAAACCAGCGACTGTATTCGCCATGACACAGACAGTCAGTGGTTTGTACTTGTTTAACCTTTGTCTAGTTTCTGAACAGATATAAGGAGCTTGAGTGCAAACAGCTAACGGCTGATGTTGTTTTTTTCTGGGGTGCTCGGGTGCTCATTGAAGATGATGTCACGCCTCCGCCTACACTGCGTTACTATAGTTACTGCCCCAGCTCCTAAACTGTAATGGAAGCGCAGCATTAAAGTGAGCCGGGCCTAATAAGGCCTAACCAAACCGAGCGAGGCCTGCGGTGGAAATGCGCCATAACTGAATCAAAATAATATTCAACCTGAAAAATGACTTCAAATACTCATTTTTATTTTGAATACATCATTGTATTTTTCAAAGTTCAGGATAAAAACTTGAACTTTCAAATAAATTGTATTTTTTTGAATGATCAAAACTTATGACCCTGAAATAGCTCCATAAACAACAAGCAATTGCTGATGTATTATGTGTGTGTAGCGCAAGTCAAATATAAAAATGTGGCTGCTCTAAAGGCGTTTTTTCCTCATGTATCTCTGTGCAGAGCAATAACTCTCACACACTTCCTTCAAAATGTATACATATTAAATGAAACACATCAAACCTTTCTTGATTTGGTAATTCACAAACTTTGGTTTGGTAGAAATAAACCCACATGTTAGTTATACAATGTCCCAGTTGTACTAATTTGCTAAATAATATAAGTCTAGAAAAACAAAACTGCCGAAGCGCTTTTTTTTAACAATGTTGAAGTATTCTTGGAGCCACTTATTTAATGTCATAGCCTTGCATTTTGGGAAAAGGCCTCAAAATGTACCTGTCAGTACATCTGCTTCTGAGAGGGCGCGAGAGAGAGACAGCGCGCGAGAGAGAGAGCCTGTATGTCCGACTCTCTGGGCTGAAAGGACCATTTACCAGTGTCGTTCTGAGAGGGAAATAATTTGCACTCTCATTAAACCCAATTTCCTCTATCGAGACAGCTTTAAACTGTCATTATTTTTATTTCAGTTTTCTTCTTACGGTATGCCATCCTTCCTTATTAAACTGCGTATCATAGATGAAAGGTTTAACCATCACTGTAGCGAGGTAGATGAGTGTTGCCATGGAGATAATGGCCAACCTGTTTATTTGCTATCATTACGCTTCCCAGGGAAGAGCCTTATTTACCTTTGATGTTAAAATTACATGATATTTGTTGAAATGTAAAGAGCCTTGCAAACATAAAGTCTTATGCCTGCATGGTGTATTACCACTAGATCATTGCATTGCACTGAAGATGTACAGGTGGAAAAATCTGTAGAACTTCCTGATGGGCGGCATTTTTTAATGGTTACCTTTTTTAGATTATTGGATATGATGTATGTATTGATGGAGGAATGATTGTCCTCTGAAATTATTTAATTTTCTTCTTCTACCTTCATAAATACAGATAAAAAGGAATAAGCAGGGGAATTGATCAAATACAAGAAATATAAAAGTTCATAGTGAAGAGAAAAATGCAAATATTGCAGTCCTGATTTCCTTTTAGATTTAACAGGAAGTGTGGAAAATGTAACCAACAGGCCTAACTTCTATTTTGAAAAAGAGTTAAGTTACCTGGGGAAAACATTTTTTATACCAGAAAGGAACGCAATTTGGTTCTCCGCATGCTTACATGCTAAAAGGAGCCTTGATGACTGCATTAATGTGCTCTACTTTCAAAGTAATTTTCTAACAGTAGGTAGCATTTCGTTAAAAGGTGAAATCAAATCTCTTATTTTGCATAACTAGGCCTACAGCTATAATTTGCATGATGCTTTTGCCTGAAACTGAAAAATGAAGAGTTCAACCTCGCGACTCCACTTTTAAGCCACTTACAAACCACATCATTACATCTTTATCAATCACCATATATCCATTCAGGGCCTTGACTTGGTCAGCCTTAGGCCTATGATCATGTCAATCCTGTACACATAAATGAGTAATAAACATTTAATGGTTGAGCCACTATTTGAGCACTGGTTAAATTTTAGTTGTTTTTTTTATATCTGTGTGATATTTGAAAAAGTTAATCCTAGGAAATATGCCTGTCTGGGGAACTATAGGCAACTGAAGCTTTTTGTGTTATTCTTTCACATACTGGAAGATAGGATCACATAAAAAGGGAGAGAATAGGAAAATAGACTTAATTAATAATAGTAATACCAACCAATTATGAAAACTGGATAGAATTAAACCAATATGAGAGTTAATCAGAATTATGTTGTGATTTTGAAGTGATAAAGACAGACACATCCTCTTTTCTATAACTGTAGAGTTTTCTAAAAGTAAGCATTAGCAGATTATCTGATACAGTCACACAGAGCCTCTTGTACTTTTACTGTCAACAAAAATGTGGTAAAGAATCTTCCTTGACCATCTATGTTGTTGATGATTACACGGCATGTAACACAGCCCTTTGTTAATTTAAGATTGTGATAAAAGCCACTACATGTTGCGGTTGTGGGAGTCTGGTACCTTTGGCAGTCAAAGTGGATTCCTTTGACAGTCTCCATGAAATAACATTGTGTGTCAGATATGACATCTGAGACCACCTGCCGTGAGTAACAGCTTTTGGAGAGTTCCTCAGGGACGGACAGATGAAGAATGTTCTCTAAAGTAATAACAATTTCCCAACCTGTCATCTCAAGGGAGTTGTTGCCTGGATGTGGACACTAAGGTGTTAGATGCAGGTTGGAAGGTGTCTCATGGTAGGAAGTCTGGTCAGTGTTGTGTTGGCTTCAATAAAAGCACACTTTACATTACAAACCTTATAATAATTCATTTTTCCCCTAACAATCACATTACCAACCTTTTTTGTTTTATATAGGCTCATATAACCCTAAATAAGGACAGAGAGAGTTTACTACAATCCCAAAAATCACAACTCATTAAATATATATCCACCTGCTGAATGCATTTCCCTCATTAATTCACAAGATGCTGATGCCTAAACAGTTGAACTGAAGCAAAGTGTCAGTGCAAACTTATTTCTGAATATCCGAGGTTTTAAATTAAATCTCTGAATGATGGGAGAGTATTTATCTTGAGGATTGAAGGCTTGAGGGACATACCATCTCATCGCACATATCAAAAGTTTCTTATCTGCTTCACAGCATTAAACTTCACCTGAATTAAATCTTGCACTCTGGGAAAGTTACCTGTCTTGAAAAAGATTTGCAATAGGATTCACAACGCCACTATAATGTTGACTTGACTGACAGTAAATCTTGGAAGATAGGAGACCTAAAGAAATATAAAGCATTCAAGTGGAAGCAGAAATACTATCTAAAAGAACATTCTTGGAGGAAGGGCTCATCAGGTCACAACCAGACTTGTGATAAGTTAAACTACAGACTACTTTCATTTAATATTTGTGTGTAGTATGATTGTGAATGTAATATGATCATGAGCATTTAAAAAAGGTTTTCATTGCAACCCCTATGGTGGGTTCTATTCATTTTGATTATTTTAACTTTGAGTACATCTGTTGCATTATGCGAATCAAACTTCTGTCAACTAATGAAGAAAAACACAACTTATTGAACCGGTTATAGATTTCTCAAGATTTAAAGCTTGATAAAGCATTGCCTCTTTTTAAATTGTTTGTTACTTTTGGAAGAAGTTATAGGCAATCAAGCATTCGCAACAAAACAGGGACCGATAAGATTTCTGACATTAACACAAACTTTTAATTTGTACTGTAATTAGACTCATATTCCAGATCTAGAAATGCCATCTTAGTTTGGTGATGGCTTGTGTTCGGTACTGTTTAACAACGTGCACTGGACAAGCGCAGATTTAATCTCCTATTATTTACAGAGCTTAACAGCCACTATGATGCTCTACTTCATTAAGTCTTCATGCATTTAATTCACCTCTAGCTTGAGATGAAACCTCTATACACATGTACTTATGTAAAGCAAACATGTTGAGGACCAAAATAGTAACTAATGATAATTTAAGAATAGCTTTTAAGCCTGTGCAATAAAATGAAAAACATTTGGGGTCACACTAAAGGTTTGAGAAGAAATCCAGTGGAATTCAGAACTGTTTATTTAGTTCAATTATTCACATTTTGTCACATTGCAAACTTGCTGTTTCCGAAGCAAATCTGCCCGAACTGACTAAAATGGATTGGGGGGACTCCGGTGATAATTTATCTCCAGGAGAATGAAACCAGCCAACATGTGTTGTTCAAATAAATAAACATCAAGTCTGATCACTTGTTTCTGGCAGCAGGACAGATAAGCTGAAAAATAATGCATCTTTAGACACGAACGCATGCACGCACCGCACACACATGCAGTGACAACCACACATTTAAAGACACACATCTTGAACACACAAGAGGCTACATGAATACAGGGACAACTTTTACTACATATTTCCTACCACAACCACCTAGATACATATACACATGCGCACACACACACACACACACACACACATACGTATACAACTGTATTAAAATGATGTCCTGGTGTGGTGCTCTCCTCTCCATCTTGGTGATAGTTTCATTTTTATCTCTGTTCTGGTGATTTATAGGGCCAACAGGCTGCTATTAGTTGAGCTTAAAAAATGGCTGCACTGAGAAATACCAGGCTTTATTGAAGCAGGCATGTCCATGCACCCTCTCACTTCCTGCAGCCTTGAAATAACACACTAACCACACACACACACACACACACACACACACACACACACACACACACACACACACACACACACACACACACACACACACACACACACACACACACACACACACACACGACACGACACACACGACTACGACTACTAC
>NW_011345417.1:0-2262 GCF_000735185.1 Notothenia coriiceps | reverse complement strand
CTCAGGGCTACGTGAAAAAATCCTAAGCCACTCGGGCAACAAGCTCCAGAGCCAGGGCTTGCGAGCAACCTCCTGACGTGCCTCCTTCAACGCAGCCTCTCTACCCCGTCTAGATGAGGCGTCTTTCCACGTATAAAAAATATACTCCAGAGAATATCCAAGACATTCCGCCTGTAGCTTCAAAAGATCTGCTGGGTCCATTTTAAGGTCGGTTCGTACTGTCACGGTTTGTGAAACAAGCAGGACCCAAATGCAGATATAAACTGAAAATTCCTTTATTTCAAGGCTATGATATATATGTACAATGACAAACAGAACACTCACCGCAGAACTAGTCAGGGAACAAGACAAACCGACCAAGACAGACAGACAACCCAGAACTTAAATACACACAAGACTCAATCACACAACAAGACACAGGTGAGGAGGGAGGAGAAAACACAGGGGCCCAGGTGAACATAATCAGACAATTAGACACACCAGGGAAACTAATGACAAGAGGAAAACACAGGGAAAAGGACCAGACAATAACCCAAAGGAAAACATGACATGGAAAACAGCAAAAACACCCAAACCTACAAAACTATAAACGTGACATAACATGAGAATCGTGACAGTTATTGCTTTGTTGAAAACGACTGAGGTTGTGATAAATGTCGCTTTCAACTTAACATTTATTTTCTGTTGTTTGGGGGGAAATGTAAAAAGTTTAGACGCCTTAATACAATTTTCCGAAATCACATTTGTTTCTCATCTCTGTATAGTATGTGTATTCACCAGGTATTCACACTCTGTCCTAAACGGCTGTTGATCTGGGTGTTCACACGTCACAGAACCCAGGAAGCAACCAATGGAAAAAGAGAAATGTCTAACGAGGCGTTCTGGGGCAGCATAGACAGGTATTTTCTGTGTTAGAGTTTTACTCCCTACAGGGTGTACTTTGAGGGGTTGTGACTCTGCAGACCGTTTACATGCAGAAAAACCTTCATAACACACAAGGGGACGGGTAATAACCGGAAAAGCATGACATGGGACCTTTAAATAAAGGTGCAATAAAAATGTTTGTGACCTTCGGCAGAGAGAATTGCATCGTAAAAGCGAGATTTAAGGTTAAAAAACCTTAATTTTAACATTAGTTAAAGTAAAAAACGTATATTTTGCGTCTTTAACTAATGTGAGTGAACCAAAACAATAACATTTCCGGTGATAGAAAGATGCAATAAAGCTCAGTATTAAAGGATATAAGTATTCCAAATATCTCTGCCTACATTTCCAGAATACCACACTAATAGTGTCAACATTTGAATAAACTGAACAATGTTAATGTGCACACAGTGTCTGCTTAAAAGTCCTTGAAACAGAATGTGTGTATGTCTTAATCAGAGCGCCACACACGTGCTAGTTGGCTTCTGTAATAATTACTGTCTTCAGTAATTCTGTAATCAGCATTGGAAGTAAATCTGGCTGGCGTCTGTGTGGATACACCACGGATATCACAAGTCTACAGGCTCTGTCTCATTTTCTCCTTGTATTGCCTCGAAGGCTGAAATGAAAACCCATTAAATCAAACTTGATTTTATTTCACTTTCAATTGCACATGCCGCAGTAACGAGCTAAAGGTAGAAAAGAGAAGCAGAAGCTCATTTCTGACGCTGCATTTAAAGGTGAAAAAAGAGAAACCGCAGCACTTTTTCTGCTTTGATCAAAACTGTGACCTGATTCTGAACATCTGAGAACATCAGGATCTGGGATGTGTCTCCTGTTCCTCAGTAATCAGTGTGTGTGCTTGAGCTCGTGGCTTTTCTGCCTGGCTTTAGTTTGACTCGGACATTTTATTTGCTGCATCAGAGCTGACCACCACCTTCTCAAATATTTAGAGCCATTTATCTTCTCCTCTTTCCTGACCAGAGCCCTTGTCCGGTTTGTACCATGACACAGACCCACCTGAAATCATTTATATATATATTGATTACTGGAATTACGGCTCTTTGAAGGGAGCCTGATCTTATGGCTCCGTTCCTTTCCGAGATCCGTTCAAAAGAGCCGTTTTTTTTTTAAGGGGGCGGGGTTAATAGGTTTATCTGTGAAATAATCACCAGGATAACGAATGACTGTATTGCCAGAAATCTACTTTTACTCACAGAAAAATGTAGAACGTGCTACATCTCTCAGCCAAACTCAAGCAGCATGCGTTACGCCATCATCTACGGCAAATGTGCATTCAGGAAAGCAAGTTCCCGTAAAGGCGAGTGGATTTATGGC
>NW_011345416.1:0-2042 GCF_000735185.1 Notothenia coriiceps | reverse complement strand
TGGTCGAGTCTCACGTGTGTGTGTGTGTGTGTGTGTGTGTGTGTGTGTGTGTGTGTGATGACACTGTAAACACACTTCATGAGAACCTGTGAAACAACATCACACTGTTTCCTGAGCAGTGGCACAGCGTCACCGTGGCAACAGCATCACCTCTGATCAGCTTCCTCTCTTCCTGTTTCAGCTTCACTGGTTTCTCTGCATCGCAACAGTAATAATAATAATAATAATAGAATAACTTAGGAAACAGCAGGCCTACATATCAGATATGGACAGAGTGTTGTTGACAGGTAACATACATAAAACAATAGGCAATTATATAGTACAAATACACGACAATCATTTGGTATCAGTCTACCTTTACGCTGTCAGAATAGAAAATAGAAATAAGAAAAATAAGAATAATAATGTAATACTTGAAATAAGTCAATATACAATTTTTGCAGAAGTATTTCAATAAATTGAAGGAAACATTTGAAAAAAAATAAAGATACATTTAGTTTGTTTTCGATCAACAGATCAATAGTTTTTAACGTGATTATTATAATGAAAACTATTAATTATTGTACGTGTGTAGTTTTTTATTACATACTACCTGTGCGAAAAATAAAGTAACACTAGAGGGTTATTGTTTCTAAATTATCATTATTATTATTATTATACTGTATTTATTATATACATTATTTGGATGTGTTTCCTGAGTGACTATGTAAATGGAAAATTGGAATTATTAATATTATTGTAGCTATACTATTATTCTTAGTATTCATATTTGTATTGATTTTATTATGTCATTATACCACATTTTTAAATCCTGTGTCGCTCATTCGAATAGGAACTAAACGACTGTGTTTATTACAAGAATGCAAAAACATCTTAAAGCAAATTGACCTCTGACTTTTGAATCTATCATTTATACTCTATGTGTGAGGGTGCTAAATAGAAGTGTATCATTCAGCATCATTATAAAAAAATGGTGTTGCATTGGTTTAAAATAATGTAATAACAACAGCATAGTGTTGCAGACAGACCTATATATATATCCTCCTGGGAACAGAGGGAAAAAAAGTGTTTTCCAATCTTCTTAGGGGTGAACAAAACATCTTGCAATTTAGCCTTTTTATAATTGTATTTAATTTGAAATGTAGAGGACATCAAGACAGTTTTACATTGAACAGACAGACAGAATTAACAGATAAACTATGTAACGTAGGTATTATGCTTATAGATTGATATTAATACAAGAATACATTCAACTTTTATTTAAAACATAAATAAATATACCTTTATATACAGTCTATGCTACAGACTCCTCCCCCTCCGCTTACGTCATCACCATAACACGGAAGCAGTCTGCAGAGCGAGCCGAGGCGCAGACAGGCAGCGGCTGAACACAGGCCAGAACAACATTAAATAACATCTCACACACATACACAGGTGTACACAGGTGCACAGAGGGACCCTGCACACACACACACACCCCCCCCACACACCCCCATCATGGCGCTGATCCCCTCGCAGGTGCTCCGGGTCGCCATCCTCCTCTCCTACTTCTCCATCCTCTGCCACTACAAAGCGCTGGACATGCCGGCACACCAGACCTATGGAGGCAGCTGGAAGTTCCTCACCTTCATCGACCTGGTGAGGGGAACATCTATGTTTAATTTAACCCCCCGAAAAACCCAGTGCATTTGGCGCAGAATAGCTGCTTTGTGTCAAATTATTAATATTCATCGTTTCTGGCTTCCTGTCCTATCTTTTCAGGGTTTAAACACATGCATACTGAAGACTGTCTGCAGATACAGTAGTGTTTTTTTTCAAAAATACAGTCGGTGTATGGTCTCTTTAATTCAACCCAATACACCCGTTGCATTAACTGCAGGCTGCTTCGAGTCAAATAATGAATCTTTCGTTTCTGGCTTCCTGTCCTCTTCATGTCTGTGTTCAAATACATGCATTGCATACTGAAGGCTGTTTGCAGATAGTGTTGTTTTTTTATGTACAGTCGGTGTATGGTGTCTTTTTTTTTTAGCCTCCAACGTGTT
>NW_011345415.1:0-1340 GCF_000735185.1 Notothenia coriiceps | reverse complement strand
ATTCAAAAGTATTAAAGGTCCCATGTCATGGCCATTTCTACTGATCATAGTTCCATTGTTGAGGTCTACTAGAATAGATTTACATTATTCAATGTTCCAAAATCTCATTGGTTTCTCAAACAGCATCTCTGTATAGTGTGTGTATTCACTCTCTGTCCTACACGGCTTGTTGGAGCTCCTGCCCCCCCCCGCCCCCCCTGTGAGCCCACTGCGCTCTGATTGGTCAGCTCGCCCACTCTGTTCTGATGAGTCCACCACCGTTACAGCTGAACATCAGTGTTTATGTGTTACAATGGCGTTTGTTAGCAACCAGGAAATGACACCAGTAAGGACAAACAGATGAGAATGCTGGGTGGGGTCTGGGTGCGGCGTTGGGGGGCTCGCTGCTCCGCCCTTTGAGGCTAAACGGAGACCCCCCCCCACTTGCAGGTGAGGGTGTGTTTGTTTACGTATCAGCGCAGCATGAGTTGGGGTGTGTTTGTTTACGTATCGGCGCAGCATGAGTTGGGGTGTGTTTGTTTACGTACCAGCGCAGCATGAGTTGGGGTGTGTTTGTTTACGTACCGGCGCAGCATGAGTTTGGGGTTCTTGGCCACATACTGCTGCACCAGGTCCTGCAGGAGGCCCTTCATCACCTCGGTGAAGTACTCCAGCTTGTCGTGCAGAGCGACGGTCAGAAGGCTGGCCACGTAGCCCCGGTCCCTCTGAGAGAAGCCCTGCTGCGCCTCCAGAGTGTGGATGAACTGCGCCGGGGACAACATACACTCTTTATATTATATTAAACAACCGGAGACAGCACCATCCTCAACAACTGAACGAATACATTTACAACACATATAGAGACAGTATTTATAATAAACGGAGACCCCCCCCACGTATAGAGATAGTATTTATAATAAACGGAGACCCCCCCCACGTATAGAGACAGTATTTATAATAAACGGAGACCCCCCCCCACATATAGAGACAGTATTTATAGTAAACGGAGACCCCACCCTGGTGAGGAACAGCCGGTTGTTGAGCAGCAGGCTCAGGTTCTGCAGGCCCGTCTCCACGGTGACGCGGCGGTGCTCCGGCAGGTCCAGCTGACGGCTGAACGGCGCCCCCTGCTGGCCGGGGAAGAAGATCCGCTCTGCATACGTCTTGTAGTCCAGCAGGGGGGGGCCCGGCCCCCCTACATCACTGCTGAGGTCCATCATCTCCGTCATCAGGTCTGAACACACAATTACACAGTGAGAGAGTGTGTGTGTGGTGTGTGTGTGTGTGTGTGTGTGTGTGTGTGTGTGTGTGTGTGTGTGTGTGTGTGTGTGTGTGTGTGTGTGTGTGTGTGTGTGTGTGTG
>NW_011345414.1:0-7155 GCF_000735185.1 Notothenia coriiceps | reverse complement strand
TCACACACACACACACACACACACACTTGTAAAATATTATACTACATGGGCTGTATGATGTAAACCTTGTACCGTAAATGTTGTATTAAATAAAGTTAATATTACCGACGTAGATTAACGTTCCTGTAGCTTCTTATTGCACTTGCAATATACAACAGTTGTATTAATTATAATGTATATATATATGTATATTGCCTGTGTTGTATATGTATACACACAAATGAACAACCTTGTGTTTTTTCAAAAGTTTTACAAGTTGTATTGTAGTGTTTATTTTAGTGTTGTTTTATTCTTATCCACATTTTGATTTCAGAGCACAGGACAGGAGAATGCTGGGCACAACATCACGCTCAACAGTGAAGCTGGCCATGCTGAACAAAACCAGAGGTCGAAGTGCAACAGGCTCGTGATGCACAGCATGAAGTGATACGTTGCCCATGAGCCAGATGCAGTTGGAATAACCATCAAGTAATAACCATGTGTCTCATGTTAATGTGTTGTGCTTACTGTTTTATGAAAACTGTTTTGAAATAATCCAATTTTAATATAATGTATTAACATGTCCATAACGTTCCCTTTTTAAATCTATTTGTTTAATCTGCAATCAGGAAGGTTTGTCTTACAGGTTCTGGCAACTCAATTGTGTTTTATAATTTACTTTATTTATTCTTGTCTTGTGGTTCTTAGCAGATTGTTATTTCCATTGGTTACACTTAATATCTGGGCTCTTAATTGTAGGCTCAACTCATCTTTTCACATGCAGAAAAAATCCCATTAGTGAGTTTACCCAACTCCTAAAATTGCTTGGAAACTGTTGACACATTTAAAAAAAAGTTTTAGCAAAGTAACACGTTCTTGAGTAGAGGAAAACAAAAACATTTCTTTTGCCAACTCAAAAAATGCAAAAGTTGACTAAACTCTTAAAATTGCTTGGAAACTGTTGACTTATTATTTTTTATCTGTACCAAAGCAACAGTTTTTACAGTGTAGTAGTATGATGCAGTTTATTTAGCAAACTTAGGAAATTCACTTGTACTGTATGCAACTTATGTAGTAATAAGACGTCGCGAGTTGGAAAAGTGTTCTGCAATTTCTGAAGTAGGAAAGAAACTTTTCTGATCCTGTATAATTGAATCAATCTGAGTATCTGGTAATTATGTTTCTCATTCTGTGTGCGCTCCAGAAAGAGGCATATGTCTCCCACCAGCTGATGGTTCTGGCTTGGAATATGGTCAACATATCTTTCTGTTTGGTTGTGATTGAACTGCAAATGGACGACTGCAAAAACGATCACATTTTTCTCAGCATTTTGGAATGTAGTAACGACACTGCTCACCTGAATTATAACTGCACTGGAAGAAACTCACCGTTGACTTGAATTAAATGTATTAGGTTAGTTGAAAGCAATAATAAGTTTAAATATTAAATAAAATAATAGGTCCAACTTAATATTATTGCTTTCAACTAACCTAATACAGTTGACATAATACATTGAATTAGAGTTTCAGTTTTTTTATCCATCAGGACATAGCAGGAGCTATGATCCTTCTTTTGTCCTTCACTTTCTCTGTCCTCTGTTGGGCTGTTTGTAATTGACATTCAGACTCACAGATGGATGTTCCTGATACTGGCTCTCACTCCGCTGCTACACGTCCAGCTATCCGTGGAGCCTGAGACATGAGAAGAATCCCCCAGCTTTAAGGCCCCCGCTTCGCGGAGGCAATTACAGCCATCCCCCGGCCTGAGAAAGAGGGGGCCTCAGTCTGAGGATGGTAATTGCAGTTTTCATACATGTGGCCCGCTCCCTTTTATAACGCTGCCACAACCTCGCAGGTTCAGCCAACCCAAACTCGTGTCTAATTAATTGGAATTGGCAATTTGCATAATTGAATATCTACACATTGTAATGCATTAAGCTACTGACATCATCTTGTGTTTGCAGACTTATACTTGTCAGGCTTTTGACTCTTTTGTGTATAGCAGCACACAAGTGTACCTGACATGGGTGTGAATGTGACCTGTCACCCTCACAACACAGAGATCCAACAGAGTCACAACATGTTTCACAAAAAATGTGCTTATTGATGGGTTATACATACACTTCTCAGATAAGCCCTGAATGTTATTCATAATGATAAAGGGCTTGGTTAACATCATGATTCAATAATGTCACAGTATCCACAACAGTTGGAGCCCCCACAATATTGAACTTTTTACTGGCGAGAAAGAAGTCAATCCAAATTAAAGTTATAATAGTAATAGTAGAAATTTAAAAAATCAACATGGTAACAAATAAAATCTGCCACGATGCTTACCAAATTAATTAATTAATTAATCTGCAACTTTAATTGGTATTAACTTGAGTTTGATTTGCCGCACTGTGTTGAGATTTACAGTATCTGCTCATGATGAAGTTTTCCTACAAGGGAAACTCAGAGGCTCAGACATGATCAATAACGAATTGGATTTAAATAGATTCAATTGTTTTTGAACAATCCTCCACTCTCCACAAAACTTTGTTGCACACACACACACACACACACACACACACACACACACACACACACACACACACACACACACACACACACACACACCTGATATCAAACACATCACATTAAAGCCAAGTGCAGACAGGGCTTTAACGACTGACTGGAGGTCTGACTGTCACCTGATTGGTTTGCTGGCCAGCTGGGCCCACCTCAGAAAGTTATTCCCTCCAGAGGGAGAGTCAGCTGCCATCAGGAGCCGGCTGTTTGTGCTGCTACCTAACTCTCACTGTAATTAGACAGATTCAGGGCTGCCAATAGCACACACACACACACACACACACACACACACACACACACACACACACACACACACACATGCATGCTTGTCAGATTTCCTCATCTGCTTGATCAGGACTACTGGAAGAGGTTTTACAGTAGAAGAATAAATTAGAGAGAAGCTGAGTAGAATCCCCCCTGGTGAGGCACAGATTGTCATTTGGAGCTTGTTTAACAACCAAAATATGTTTAACATCTTTAAAAGCACAACTCTTGTTGAACTCAAGAGTTCCATTTTAAAGACATAAATATCCATTTTTATCAAATACTCCACCTGACGTGATGTTCACATTGCCGCTCTGCACACACACCTGACTTCAAAGCGTGAGAACAAAAGCAGCAGAGCCCTGCATTCCCAAATGTGAGGAACTCCACCAAATTCACAGCGCTAATAGATTCCCTGTGCATTTAGCCTAAAAAGCACAAAAGACATCTAATCCTGTTTCATAAGCACTATTCATAAATGTACAGGAAACGGAGGCAGCGAGGACTCCAAATTGTTTTTTTCCCTCTCCGGCTAAGTGATTAAATTAATTAAAATCTCTTCAAGTAATTGCAGCTCATCTATGGCACAGTTAATATTCAATTAATAGTGCTTTTTTTCATAACTGTGATTCCTTCAGTCCATCGCGCACGTCACCCCTCCATTAAATACAATTTATCTTTCGAGGTCAATTAAATGTTCTTTAACTATTCATTAGCCACAATACAAGGCAGAACAAAAATCTGTGTGTGTGTGTGTCTGTGTGTGCGCGTGTGTGTGCGCGTGTGTGTGTTCTCCGTAGCGTGTTTGGCCAAGGATGACTGGCTGCCAAACAGCCAGAGACAGAGCGGATGAATCAGCCTGACAGGGTGATCCAGCCTGGTGTTCACGGGCTGACAGCTCAGGTGCTCAGAGAGATGGAGACACAACAGATTACATTTAGGCTGAGAGAGAGGGGGGGGGGGGGAGTTAAAGCAAGAGAAGGAAGTACAAAATGGCTTTTGGACTCTGGAAACTTTTCCCGGAGATAAAGCAGAACATTGGAGCTGGTTTGTGTGGGTGGTTCTGTTCTGTCAGTGTGTAGTGGCAATCCTACCAGAATGTGATGAGATGGGGATGGAGGGGGAGGGTTAGGGAGCAGTTAGTGAAAAAGTATGCTGTTGATATTGGTTAAATGTCTGAAAATGGAGTGGCTTATAATCTGACCCAGGGCCCCAGAAAGGGGAGTTAGTGAAGTCGGAAATAAAATGTTTATTTATTCTATTTCAATTCTACGTTATTAGTGGCATGACTTAATAAAACTTGTTTTGATACATTTTCTTTCAATATTTGTTTTATAAATGTTTTCTTATTAAAATAGTAGTATCATCTGCACAGCAATGGTCTCTGAACGCAGATATGAGCTGAGTGACAAACAAGGTCATTCATCATCTTCTTACTAATATTGTTAATCTGACAATAAGATAGGACCCAATGATAGAAACAGCTCAAATGAAAGCAATATTTAGCCTCTTTCCCAGAAAGCTATATGATCGCAGTATCCAGATTCATATGACCCACTGACACTATTTAAACATATACAAAGCTGAACCTGCCACACCATGAACTCTTTACTCCATTACATGGATTTTATACCTTTAGTTACAAGTTAATACTTTGGACTTTCAGACTATTACTACAAAATATCAACAAATGTTTGTGATAGCTGAGGCTGCACAGCTGTATTTAAGGGATTTCAAATGAACTCCAGCTATACCATCCGAACAATAAAATGATACAAAATGTACATTGATCTTCTAATAATTATGATACAATTATATGATCTACACATTGTGATATGGGACGTGATGTGGTCATTTCACAGTTCTTTAAGTTTCTTTCATTGAAATCACTTTTACAGTGTACTGTAAGTAGTAATATTAATACTTTTTTAAAATTATTTACATTAAAAAGTAAATTAAACCAAAATGTGTAGTTATGTTTAGTGCTGCCTTTTCTTTTTGTTATGTTTGTTTTGCCCCTGTTCTTCTTTGTAAAGCGACCTTGGGTCTCATGAAAGGCGCTATATAAATCCAAGCTATTATTATTTTTATATTGGTTAAACTATGCTTTACCAACAACGACTAATCTCTTAATAGGAGAACAATAATAACACTTTGTTGCAACACAATAAAAATAATTCAGTTCAGCTTCTCAGATTCAGGATGTATAACAGCAAGTACGATCCAATACCAGTTAGTACAAAACAGGAAGTAGAGTGTCACTCAGAGTGTTGGCTGACCCACCCACTCCCCCTCCCTCTGAAAGCACTCTGTGACAGCAGCACACTCCTGCTGCAGTTTGGAGAGCACAATGATTGCTATCACGACTGCAGGAAGTCACTTGTCAAGAAAACAGAGTGTAGGTTGTTTTAGGTGTTTGAGAAAACAACCAAATGCTGGAGTAAGGACAATCTGAGCGTGGCATATCCATCACAGATTCATCCAGAAGCATTTTCCTCCAGCAATGACATTGAGAATTGTCCTTTAATGTTTGCCTGAATAACACAGCCCTGTCTTTCCTGCTCTCTCTTTTTCCCTCGGATTCATCCTAATGTAAATACAATTGAGCCACTGTGAGTGATGTCCCTTCACTGGACACACTGCGGGGGGCTGCTCTCAAAGTGGAGTCTTTGGGGGAGCAGCGGGGCAGCCATGGCACTGAGCAATTGTTAAAACACATTTTTATTTCAAGTAGCAATTATACTAACGAGAAAAAGCATGAATTACTATTTTTATCACAAGTTTCCTAACTAATTCTATTAGATTCTGCAAATGTACAATGATTTTAAAATGTCATTCTAAATGACATCTTAAAATGGAAAATGTGATGAAGCAAAGGTCCCGGTGAACAACACGGGGCTACTCTGGATCTGTGAGATGATCCCTGTGTACCAGAGATGTTCAACTGCACAAGGCTAACCCTGTGCTAACTGCTAGCATAGAAACATCAACTAATCACAACATTAATCACAACATTAATCTCACCATGTAACGGTGCTCTTCTGAAAGCAGCCCATCTGTGAAGGCTTCCCAATTAGCTGCCATCATATGGCACAGGATGGAAGAGAAGTCTACACGCTGTCCTTGGTACACTACAGGAAAGTAATAAACGATATGCGTGGCTAATCTGCTGTTAGGCTGCAGGATTTCATCTGCAAAGCCCTGAAGATAAAGTCCAGGCTTTTCTTGAATCAGAACATTGTGCTCCTCTGAATAGGTCAAGTCTTTCGTATTGTATCTCAAGCCAAGTGTTCGTCAGACAAATAGCTCACATTGTGTGCCAAAACAAACATCAGTCAGGAGCATGGATCAGGGAAACACACGTTTTACAATAGCACAGAAACAACAGCAACACAATAACTAGCATTAGAGCTGTGGTGCAACATCTGAGAGAAGCAACAAACGTGAGTGGACAAACATCCACCCCACAGAGGAGGTGTGTGTCCTTACCTTGCGTGCACCCGTGTTCAGCTTGATGGGCGTGAGGAAGGGGTCAAAGATCATGTGTCCGGTCTTGATGTTCACTGGAGACTGCCTCTTCCCCTGAGAGCACAGGTTCCAGGCGGAGTTCACCAGCCCCCAGAACGACGGCACTGCAACACAAACACAGAGAGGTGTTCAAACGGTGAGGCTCTGCAGCGAGGAGATAGAGAGGCGAAGATCACTTGTTGAAAGATAGAATCAAGACTGAAGTCAGAAACGTTTTCTGCCAAAATGAAGTAAAATGTAGGGACAGTATTAGAGTTCATATTCATTTATCACTACCTCATAGTATATATCTTTTATAAATATCCATTCACAATTAGCTCAAGCTGACACGGTTTCAGCTGAAGCGGTGTTCTGGATAGAGTTTGCTTCACTATCATGATGTTACGAGACTGACAAGATCTGAGGAAGAGCGATCCAAATCAAAGTATCCTGGCTGTTAGTCCTAACATTATATCCCATGTGTACCACAATGCAACCTAACAATTCATTAGTCCCTAATTTTGAGTGCTCTTAAGTAAGCCAGAGCTGATCAAACTGCATAAAGCCAACACATCAGTCTCTTTTTAAACATTAAAATGAGCTACATTAAGATAACATCCTCTATCTGTTTGTTGACTGCATTGATACTATTCTAATTTGGTCCAAACCCGCTCTGAATAGAAGGCCTTTCAGAATGGCCTATAAGCAGCTATAAGACATGTTCTATAAGAGAGATCTGGCCTGGGGATGCTGCACTGTGGTGGTGATGCTATCTCAGCCAGCCTCTTCTTATGTTACTCTTGGCCACCGGGACAAAGACGGCAATCCCTTCAAC
>NW_011345413.1:0-1745 GCF_000735185.1 Notothenia coriiceps | reverse complement strand
GGGGGGGGGGGGTTAAAAGCTCGCTGGTGTTTCAGCTGAGGAGGAACATTTTCAACCCTCTCTACATTCAGGATGTCAGAAATATAGTCGGCTCTGACGTAGACGAAGATATCTGGAAGCTATATTTAGTGGCTTATTGAGCCTCACATAAAAGGACCAATGAGGTTGAACTGTTATGAAAACTCATTTCTAACAACGTATGAAAAGGTCATCATGTGTAATGGATTCCAGACATAGAAAAACATGTGCTATCAAATACATCGTTTGAAGTAAAAGCTCAAACAAGACGTATTTTTCCACTTGTAAATATGGACAATTCTTAAAAAAAAAGATCATGCATTACATTTTAGATCAGTCCAACTTCCATTACCAGTTTAATCTTAAAGAAGCATGTTCTGTGTGTCCCTTTCCCAGGCTGTTTGGCTGCACAACACACACACAACACACTGATATGAAGTTTGACACTTTCTTATACTGACTGGTGTTGTTGTTACCTGAGCCTCCGCCTCCTCACTTAAGGCCTTGACGAGGGAATCGAGCTTCTCATTCAGCAACGAGCACTGAGACAGAAAGAGACACACAGTTATTTTACTGTAACTACAATGCTCACTTCAAAAACATATGATACGACTGCTAATGGAGAGACGGAGAAACCACAATGATCAATAATCATTGTTGTCGGGCTTCATTGCAGGCCAAGGGATGACATTGGACTGAACTGATGGATTAATGCGCCCACTACAATTCAAATAAATGAACATATTGTTGACCAAGACATGGCAGAAGACCGAGTATCACCTTTTTATGTGTGGAGTATTTCCCCCAATATATATACACTATTAAAACGCTAACATTTTGAAATTAAAATGGTACTAAAATCCGTAATATCCACAAAAACACACCAAAAATGCTTTGCAAGGCTATTTTTGATTATTTGAAATAGTGTTTAGCTTGCCAGTCTTAATACCCATGTAAAGTAGAATTCTAATAATGTGGAGAACGAGTGAAAATGTAAATAATATGAAAAGGAAAAGTGACATTTAACCATCAGCATGAGTCTTTCTATCCTACTTTCTGTTCCAAACACACACCTACACGGCCCACTCCTTAAAGCTACCGTTATACAAGCTCTTACATAACGAACGATCACACACACCTTCTTCGCCATGGCGTCTGCCTCCTCCTTGTTCTCCGTCGCTCTCTCGTACGCCTTCCCCACCTCCGCCACGAAATCATTCACCGTCCCACACAGAAACCTGAGGGTCAACATGATGACATGTTTCAAATGCAACAACATCCGCAGGGTAGCATGTTTCAAATTCAGTGACTCACGGTGCACTCACAGTGTTTGAAGATCTCACACACACACACTCTCTCTCTTGTTTAATTATTGCCTACCTGCCTCCACACACTCTCTATTTACTCACAGCTGTTTCATCGCCGCGGTGTGACTCAGCTTCTTTAAATTCACTCATGCTTTGTTCATTTTGAAAATCCTGGATCCTGTTCATTGCTGCAGAAATCCATTGATCTAAATTATGAATCATGTCCTCATTCTTCTTATTTACAGGTGCTTGATTGCACACTTGATTGTGTCAACTAGCTCAAGGCGGTTTTTGAAGGCATGCCCTTGGACTTTGTTTGCTGATTATTGTGCAAAGGTCTATTCGACAGGAGCTAAATTAATCATTTGCGGTTGCTTAAGAGCTGCATGTGGCAGGATAATGTTAGAAAATGACACTTAA
>NW_011345412.1:0-5161 GCF_000735185.1 Notothenia coriiceps | reverse complement strand
GACGCCGGTCGTCCCGGCGTCAAGCAGATGCGCGCGAGTCCTCCGAAATGAGCCGTTTCGTAATTTCTCAAACGTTTGCGTCCCGGACTCCCAGGTTTTCCGGCAGCGACCTGGAAACGTATGTGGGCGGGCCGCCTCGAAGGAAAACATATTTCTGTAAAGGCTCGTCGACGATCGATTATCGCGGAGGGTGTCTGGAGGAGCCTTAACCGTGGCGTGCGGTGCAGTGGGTTGTGCAGACGTTCTGCCCTTGACCGTTTGTTTACTCAATAAAGGCATCTCCTCTGGATATCAGGCTATGTATGTTTTCCATACTACTGCTTTAATTCTGAGCCGACATTTACAGTGAGAACAGCTGCTGAGGCCAGTGCAGAAAGCAGAACAGTGTGTATAATATATATCTCAATAATATCAGTAACAGGCCTACATTACAAACTTTATTTGTATGCTATAGTACAGGGGTCAGCAAGTAAGTTTGGCCTTGGGACAATGTCTTTCTGAGCCACTAGATGGCGGGCCAGAACATAATCAAAGGCCAGAGCCTCTGGCTAGACCTGCCCAAAGGGAGGCTCGTCCTCTCTAGCCCCATTTCAGTTCCATGTTAAAAGTCAGGGCTATTATCTGTATTTTAACAGACTTATCTTTTAAATTGCTTCTCGTTCTGCGCCGTCCCGTTCAAATGAAATCGCCGTCAATCACTTGTCCATGCTCGCGCCAGGGCCGGGGGAGGGGTTACAAGGCTCGCGTCTTGTGCTGCATTCCCTTGCACTCGGACATTAGGGATTTTCTCTCATAAATGTCCGATGAGCAAAAACTTTTCTTTCAAAACAAAGCTGCCAAATGGGGTGGCAGCATATTTACCTCCACCCCTCGCCCTCCATGATCAAGCGGCTTCTCTGATTTTGTTGTCAATGTTTTGATATCTTAAGTAAACATTACGTTTGAATGATTTAGTGAGCTGGTGTTATTTTTTTTAAACCACACACCGCATGTTGGCTATTTCAGCACCACGCGCTTTCCAGCTACTTATTGATCCACTATCAGCATCAGTGCACCCCACTGCCAGATTGTGCCTGTGCTGTGTGTCATTCACTCTCAAAATGGATAAAAGTACAATAAGCATTCTTCAGGTGGAGGTAGATTCTCTATTCGGACATTATAGCCTATATGTGCGACTGTCGGTCCGATAAACAAATAATAATAATCTCAAAATAATATTTTATTTTTATTCTCAAAATAATTTTCCTGGCCAGATATTCTTGCTGGCGGGCCACCAATGGCCCGTGGGCCGCCTGTTGCTGACCCATGGTCTGGGCTTTAAAGGTTTCTAGCTCTTTTTACTTGTTCAAATGTCTTCAGCCTTTTGTCCTGCTTCAACTAAATGAATTAACGACAGCACCATAAACGAGTAGCAGACCCACATCGTGCAAGCTGATTGCCACTAATTTAATAACCTGATCATATTAGAAACAGGTGTGTGCAGAGTCTATTCTTCCACACCGAACTCCACGTATTCTCCATTTCTTCACAGAGCTGAGTTTGTGCATTATTACATTAAAACATGAATAACACAAACAAGCGAATGACACAGAGTCGGAAGGAAATAATGTCTCAAATGTTCTTGTTTACTGCAGAATGAAGAAACCCAAAGAACAGACCCGGGCTCAAAGTGCACAGAACAGGCATTTACATATTCCTTTTGGCCAGATTTTCAAACATATAATATATATGTGTGCAGAGGTGTGAAGTCTTGTGGAGGCTGGATGTGTTGCTCTCACAGATGGCGGCTCAGACACTCTCCTCTGGGTTTACTTTGGTTCAGCTTTCAAATGATTCATGTAGAAATCCTGCTCTGCTCTGCAAGCTTCTCCAGATATCAAACGTTATGCATACGTCTTTGTTTCCTTAATGTCTAAAAAAGGGGTTGTAAGTGGAAAGTTCGCGTGACAAATAAAGTGGCAGAAGTACATTTCTCTTACATATTTTGAAAAAATAAGACATTCAATCTAAGGACTGCAGATGAGCTGTGAGCTGAACTCTGTCATACTTCATCTCTTCTCTTTTCTGGGATCAATGTATTTCTAGGCATGGTCCTACATAATAATAATAATAATCCTTTTTTTTGCAACTATTGAATTTCTTTGTTGACTTTTTTAAGCTGTTGTTTTGGTCGATCAACAAAAATTCCCACATCTTTCAGCGGATGTGTTTTTTTCTTTGCACTAGGAGGCTATCGTTTGGCTCAGAGATCTTTATGTGTGAGTTTGTGTCAAATAAACCGGCTCTACTTAAATAAATTGAGGTGCGTTGATCTTTTTAAGTATTTCCAATTGAATCGATTATTAAGTTAATCCGAGTTCCATCTGATTAACTCAATTAGTTCAGTACGACAAACATCCTTAGCTTTCACCTTTAAAAACTCAATTAAGTTGAACCAACCAAATCATTACATTTGTAAGTTACATTTTTTGACCGACTTATAAAATGAGCTGTAAACTAACTAAAATAAGTTGAGGTAAAAAACAATTTATTTATTTTTGAAGTGGAATCTACTAACCATCGTTTTTAGAGTATACTTTGCTGCAGCTTTCCCTGTGTTTTCTTACCTTTCTACGAATATCCCAGCCTGCACTGCGTGCACGATGCTCCTGAACCTCGGCTTCTCCTCGGGGCGACGCTTGGCCACGCCCATCTTCCTGGTGAAGGTGCAGGCCAGCCAATCACGGACCTCGCTGGGCACAGACTCCGCCTGCAAGTCGCTGAGCTCGTCCTCCGTGTCCAACAGACGCCTGGAGGACGAAAACAGCAGTCAGTCATTCATCCATTCATCCATCCATTCATCCATCCATTTATCCATTCATTCATCCACTCATCCATCCATCAATCCATCTATCCAACATTCATCCATTCATCCAATCACATCCATCCATTCATGTATTAATTCATCCATTAATTCATTAATAATCAGTCCTACTTGGTCTCGTCGGTGTAGACAGAATCCAACATGGCGGCTGCGAGCTCCAGGTTCCTGCGGAGCTCCTGGAGGTCCACCACCCCCCGGTCCATCTGCTCCAGGACCCCCTTCAGCCTGACACACACACACACACACACACACACACACACACACACACACACACACACACACACACACACACACACACACACACACACACACACACACACACACACACACACACACACACACACACACATTAGAAGACAAATCACAAAATGCAGTAGAGGTAATCAGTGGTGGAAAGTAACTGAGTACAATTTTGGGGTATTTGTACTTAATTGAGTATTTCCATTTGCTGCTACTATATCCAATCCAACTTTATTTATATAGCACATTTAAAAACAACAGAGTTGACCAAAGGGCTGTACATCAATAAATATATAAAAAAGCAGCATAAATACATTTAGACAAAACCGATAGGACAAGAAGAAACTAATCTAAAAGCACGAGACAATAAAACCATACTTATAGCCACAGACTGACTTTATATTTCTACTCCACTACATACCATAGAAACAATATTGTATTTTTTCCCCCTCTACATTTATCTGACAATGTTAGTTGTCTTGTATTATAAAAGGTATATAGGTAAAGGTAGAACTATATGGATCACTTAAGAAAATACCTGGCAGTAGGGTTAGGGTTAAAGAGTGCTAGAAGCAGGAAGTATACGACCAGATAACAAAAGCATACATTAAAGTCTCTGGTCTTTCAAAGAAAAAGCAGAAGATGTTTTTGTAGAATCAAACGTTACATTTCCCTTTGCATCTAACTCTGTAATCTCTGGCTGTATTTGCAGAAGGATTGAGGAGTAAATCCCTTTAACCATTTAAACACGGCTCAACATATCGGAAATCAATATTCCAAAAAAGGAAATCTTGTGTTTACTTAAAACGAACCATAATGGCTCCTTGATTGCTTTTTGTCCAAGATGTTCAGGGATCCATTGTAAAGACACTGGGTGGGAAGGGGACAGGCAGCGAAATGACAACATATTGATATTTCCACAGAACCGCTCTATAACAGTTTTAAAAAGAGAACATTATAAACGTCTGTGAGCAAAGGATTTATTGCACGACTTGTAACAAGATGGACTTGATTATCCGCAACTGAGTGTATATTAAAACGAATGTGCTCCTCGGATAGAGAGTAGGGAATTAAAAGTTCTCGACATCAACTAAAGGTCATGTCTAATCCTGTTTTTGGATAAATGAGCAGATGTGCGATGTGTACTTCCAATACGGATGCTGATTCAATTCCAGGTACTCAGAATAAGCACCTTCAACAAAATAGTGCACCCAAAGGACTCTCTTCACAGCATCCCATTTGCATACTGTCTTTGTCAGCTTGCAATTAATACACAGTGGGCCAAAATTAAAATATGTACTAGTGGAGGGCCGGACTGGTTCAATGTTTATTGCAGAACTTATTGAAATGAACTTATTGCACATATTAAACCTGGAACTAACAAAGCTTCAATGATTGCCTATAAAAACAACATTAAACATTAAATAATCAGTTCATTCATTTCTTATGGCTCTATCTGCAGCTTCTCCAGAGTCATTTCTTATGAGTACATTTTCCCACAGGCCAACAACAGCTTCAACAAAACTATTTCCCTCAAAGAGAAACCAAACATGCCCTGTTGTCCTGAGAGAGAAAGTGCAGAAGGAAACATCCATTAAACTCAGTGTGCTGCTCTGTGATGCTAGTTCAGATACTTGGCATCTCATCTTGGGTGCAAGGTCATCAATGTTTGGGCTCAGGCTCTGAGCTGAGGAGACCCTCAGGATGGAGTGAAGGTGTGAGAGCAATATACCGGAGGGCCAGATCGAATAGGAATTAGAAATTATCCTGTGGGCCGAAATTAAATCCACCAAGGGCCTGATTTGGCCCCCGGGCCTTGAGTTTGACACATGTGACTTAGGGTTTTATATGAACATGTATATTTATATATCCCATACCCTTGGAGTCCAGCGCCAGGTTTTTGGATCCCTCAGGACCCTCGAACACTTCAGAGTCCTGGATCTGCTGAACCAGCAGCTTCAGGAAGTGCTCCTTCGCCGTCTCACTGTCCTGGAGGCTGCTGGGAAATGTAGTCTGAAGGGAGTCTTTGAACCTGGACGTTGATGATGAGAAAAACCC
>NW_011345411.1:0-2643 GCF_000735185.1 Notothenia coriiceps | reverse complement strand
TTACTTCCGGGTGTACAATTCTCCGTTATCCAATGGGAACGGACGCTCACATTGCCTTTAAGGGCAGCCGACACAAACGAATGCCGTGCTTCCATGAGCGTCAAATCCCGCCGCAGATGGAAAGCTATTTGCGTCCCTTTATGAAGCTGAAGGAGCCTAGGAGTGTCACAACTGCACGCCAAGGGACCCTGACCAAACGTCGCTCCTGAACGATTATGGAGTGAGAGTGTGTTGCAACGACAACTGACACGTAATAACGGTTCCGTGCCAGCTGATCTGTGTGCACCAAAGTACTAATTTCCTTATTTCTTTCCTCGCGTATCTGTCTCTCTCTCCACAAACTCTCACATGAAATGTGTATTTTGATGCGGCATGCCTCAGCAGTCCTTTTCCAGTCTGTAATGCGTGTTTCCAGTCGCAAAAACCTTTGACAGTAAAAGCCGCATCAGATGAAGACGTATCTACTTTAAACTGTCTACAGGGGAAACAAAAGGCTGCGTCTGCTTTTTTATTTCGTTTCAATAAATCCTTAGACCTTTTAAGCCAATTTCTGATGTCCATTTTGTAATTCAAACAGAAATGGGAGTCTACAGAAAGCACAATAAACAATAAACAAATCCAGAATAGGCGGCAGTGTGACGCTGTGATTGGTCTAAATGTGGACGAATCACAAATCACAACAGACACATGAATTTATTTGACGTAGCCTGCGATTTTTTTTTAGTTACTATCTGACATCACATACATCGTAGCATAAAAGTTCACCTTTTATTTATAATTAAAAAAATTAAAAACATTTCTTTTTAAATGTGATAAATAATAAAAAACGTGTTTATTGGGGGAGGGCAGGAATGTCAAATGGGAGGGCCTGGCCCTCCCACGGTGCCGGGCATGAACAGTATCAGTACACGAATACATAAACTGTATTCACCATTCAAGTCCACAGTTCCTTTTAAAAGTTAACCCTCTCTGCCATCTGTTATGCCACATACTAAAAGAGAGATCTCACCAGAGATCCTCTCGGATGAAAACACTATGTATTTCTTTATTCGTCCAACAGCATCTGAGATGAAAAGATGATAAATAGCTGCTGATATGCGTCTGCAGGGTGATAATGTTCCCAGTGACCAACACACAGTATATCATGCTGACATCTGAGGAGAGCCTTGTCTTTCTATCTCTTTGCCCCCGTATGTCTGCGCTTACGCTTTCCAGTTGTGACAAGGGATAATGATTGGTGAGCCTCAGATCTGGGATCCCATCAGTTAAAAGTATTCACAGTGACAGCTCCTACACAACAGAAACACACAGCTCTCTGCCTCTCTCCCACTTTACCTCACACTCTAGTATCCCTTTTTTCCTCTTCACTTCCTTTCTCACCTTTTCTCCCTCTGTCACCTGTACTCCCGCTGTTTTCTCCCACCTTTTTTCTGTCTCCCTGCATTTTCCCCTGCACTGGAGTTTAATACAAGCAAGAGACAAGTACAAGTTCATTATCTACTGAACAGCATGCAACCCTCTGTGTGGCTGTGCTTGTCTAACCTACAATGTCAACCCCTCCTCCACCACCCCCCAAAATCCTGCTACTGGCTGATCGACCACTTTATCACAGCTATTACATCACCATCTCTTCTGGTGGGGAACCACTGCGGTCCACACAAGCAAATAACACCTTCAATGCACCTATACAGGCCGGGATATTCACAAAAGGCTTTTCTTTTTCAGTGAAGGGTTACTCCTTCCTGTTGAAGACTGCTGGAGTTGAGGTAGTTGATCTCCTCCGTCCATACCTCTGGGAAAGGTGAGCTACTGCCGTTTCTACACGGACCACTATTGCGGTAAGCATGTTGTAACTTTCGGTTGTTGTTGTCATCTCCGGGTATCCCGTGTGTCTGTTCTGTTGCTGATAGCTTATTATCTTAAACTTAATCGATCGTTTTAAAACTCTTGATCACGGCAACTGCCTGACGTTGTAATCCCACGTTACTACAGCTTAAAGAGCCTGTGACACGAGTTTCCCCCATCATCCAAACCCATCAATTTGAGTAAATATTGTCCCCTTGAAAACCGTTACTGAACTGATTTTGGATATTTGTACTTTGATAACCATTAATCTGCCCTTCAATGTTGACAATTTTCTAGATCTTCTCGGGGATTCTTCAAGTCCCGCCAAATTATGTGTGACGTCATTGCGGGCACAGTGCTCCAGCTGCACCGTTCAGGATCCCAGCATCTGCATGTAAACGCACGATGGGGCACACAGCAGCAAGCTCAGACAGCGATGACAGTTTAATTTTGAACGTGTCTGAGAGCTCATATGAGGCTGAAGGATCGGTTTATGTTGTATCTGTTAGAAGTTTAGGAATTAGGTGCGTCAATATGGGCGATCATATGGTCATGTAGCCAGTGGTGGACTGGGACTAAAAATCAGCCCGGGACTCTCGACCGGCCCACTTCGGTACCACTAGTAAATTGTCAACGGGGGGAGTGGGGGATGTGCTAGTGACTTATCCGACCGGCCCACTTCGGTACCGGCCCATCGGGATTCGTCCCGATGGCCGGGCTGCAGGGAAACGGTGGACCTAGTGTCCCGATCGGAGTGGGAATAATAATAATAATAATAATAATCATAATCCGTGCATT
>NW_011345410.1:0-1830 GCF_000735185.1 Notothenia coriiceps | reverse complement strand
AGCATCGTGAGTATCAAAAGTTGAGCAATGTTCAACTTTTGATGCTCCCGATGCTTTCGAAGCTGGCATCGGCCAATCAAATCCCGTTTATACAAGCGCTAGCCAATCAAACCGCGTGCAAGCTGGGAGAGCCAGACCGCAGTTCATTTCCTCATATTCCAAACGAGATATTACGGTAGCAAATCACCCGGTTCTTTACGACCAGAACTATTTACCGGGATACAAACCGGAGGAACCAGGCATGGAGGGAGGTGGCAGAGACAGTGGGTGAAACTAGTGGGTTTTCGCCTGTTTGGAGATTTTATATCCAGTTTACTTCGTTTAAACATTGCTATTGCTTTGTATGTCGGGGACGGGAGATTCATGTGATTGGTTGTTGGTCGCAAAAAATCGCCAAGCTTCAGACACGCCCAGCATCAAGATGGACGGGCCGTAAGACAATGAAAGTAAAAGCAAAAACAAGCGAAGAAATAGTAAATCATTTGAAATAAATTGTGCTTAAATGACACAAAATATAAGAAAACAACAATTAAAAGGTTCAAAATGACAAAGAAATCGCATTTAAAAGACAAGACAGAAAGAACAGCTGATATGCACACACGAGACACGAGTTAATTGTGATTCAGCGTTAATTAAAAATTATTTCATACCTTCAGCAAATTTGTTCTCCAGCTCCGTGTTTCCGATGGCCTTCGCAGCCGAACACATCTGTCTCAGGACTTCCTCCAGACGACGCATGCAGCGGATGATGCTCCCTACACACACACACAATTAATTAATGAAAAACATAATAACCATCATTAGTAAACACTGAATGTTCTAAAAAGGGGGAAATCCTGTAGTTTAAACATGAATTAATGATCATATCTGAGAAGTTTTCAGGTCTAATTTTGAGGATACTGTGTTTTGTACATGATAAGACGGATATTATTGGTGCCTTGAGAGCGTACGTCAATTTGCAGACAAGCAGACCTTTATTTCAACATCTGAGTCAAATAAACATAGCTTAAAAAAATGCATAAGGACACTTTGCCATCTATATTGTTATTATACAGTTATATCTTTTTTATAATTCCTATAAACGGACCTTCGAAGACGTCGGTCATCTTGCAGATCTGAGCGAAGGTGGCCCCGTTGGCCCAGGCGAACACCACGTCCATCAGGTGAGGCTTGAACTGGTTCAGGTACGTCTCCTCGTCCACTTCCAGCTTGGCGTCCGCAGAAACCTTTGCTATGCGCTTTGCACACTCCTGCACAGAAACAACAGCAATCACATTAAAGGTATAGAGCGGGGCAGGGGCAGCCGACCCTGAAGGAAGCTGCTGGTTCCTTAAAGCCTTTTTTCGCTCAGGGCTCAATTTTGTCTCGGTAAAAATGGTTCGTATCGTCAGTTAGCCGAGTTTCTTCCCGTTAATCGGGTATGACACATTAATAGGTTTTTAAATGTTAAGAAGCCCTGAGACTAGGGATGCCAGTGATTATTCGAATATTCGTTACAGTCTCCATAATCGAATATTATTTTTAAAAATCGATTTTATTTATGTATTTTTAAATTATTATTTATGTTTTTTTTTTTTTTCTGGCTTAGTTTCAACCAAAACATAGACTAATGCTAATAATAGTAATAATAATTGTAAATGGCCATTGGTCACACCACCAGTTTGTTTTACTGTAAACTTGGAGGAAGCCTGCGTGCAGAGCAGACTGCTGCTGCAGCACGTACACACCGACCCCGCCCCCCCCCCCCCTCTGACTAAAGATGAACAAAGCGGCAGGTAAAAAGTGTTCAAGGAGCTGCATCATGTTGATGTTGGTTTATTTGTTGTTTAT
>NW_011345409.1:0-8146 GCF_000735185.1 Notothenia coriiceps | reverse complement strand
CCAGTTTGGTGAAACAAAGTTGTGGAGGCCAAGAGCATACAGGCCAATCTCAAAGGCAAAAGGTGCAGGTTTCTGTGGGGCCCCTGGTGGCCCCCGCTGGCTGACGGGATTACTCACAAAATATTATTGTGATAAACACAATTCATTTTTTTGAATTGACACCATTAATTATTTTATTTTTTAATTCAAAGCCTCTATTGAGGCATTCTCAATTTAAGTGTGAATGTCAGAATTTTGAAGGCAGAAATTAAATCTTCAAAATGATTCATCAGATTACATGAGTTTGTTGTTTTCTATTACATCAACATTCTAGACTGCATATTTTTAAGTGAGATGCTGAAACAGAATATTTGGTTAGGATAAAAACATTTAGTGTATTATTTTTTCAATGTTTGCTGATGCGTGTACCTGCAGGTAGGCCTGTTGGCAGCGCTGCACCAGCTGGTGGAAGGCGGGTGTTCGGAGGTGTGCGTGGATGTGGGCGGGGTTGAGTCTCTGCAGAGCCTCCATGATGATCTCCTGCAGGACGAACGGACTGAGGACTCCTTTTGCTGCTCCCACACAGAACTGGTACACATAGTTGACTCCTGACAGGAAGACAGAAAGACAGAAGACAGACAGCGAAGCATTAAAGTTATACTGTTTTAACAATGAGTGTGTATGGGCGCAGCACTGTGTCCCGTCTACAGTGGTGTGTACAAGGGCATCTGCTTTTTTAAACATTGGTTTATTGTGACAGCTCTTCTTAACTTCATACTGTAGCAGTTTGTAGTTTGTCTGCGAGGCAGACGGAGATGTTCCAGTAGTCTTACTTGTGTGTGCTACCGAGCGGACAACTAACACAAAATATTCCCCATCAACCTGTCCCTCCCTTAGTGTCCAATAATGCAGTGATTTTCAACCACTGTGCAGCAGCATTATTGAGCGTCTGTGCCTGCAGTGTCAGGGCAGTATTCAATAACTCTCCTATGCCAGTGGGTGGCAGTAGGTAGCGCAGTTATTACCTTGTACATTTAAGACAGAAAAGTTAAGGGATGAGGTGACGAACAGTGATGGATAAATATAAAACAAAAGACTGGGTCCTTGACAAAATTCTAGCCGAGATGAAGAGCCTAGTGTGAGTGGTGGCCATAGGAAAGAAAACAAGGTGAGCTCAAGGCAGTACAGTGACAACTATCTTTTGTTTGGATTTACTTTCACCATGTCTCTGACCACACCATCTCCATTGTCCTTGGTGTGGGGAAAAGCTGTCCCACAGTGCCATGGTCCCAAGCAAGCTTAAACATCATCTCAAAAACACTGTCACTTCAGAACCAGAACACTGTTCTAAACAAACTGAGAAACAGGTAACTGTTATGAGAAAAACAGTCATCATATCGGTAATCATAACTTTGCCATGCCAAGGACCCCCATATAGCATTATCCTCTGGCGGGGACCCCCCTGTTGCAATTCTTTTTTTAAATGATGAGTACATTATGATGGTAAATATGACAAATTAATCATACAGCTTGATACATTTTCTTAATATATATTTGTATTAATGTATTAATAATCAGTTATTCTTCTAAAAAAATTTTGTATTTATCTTTTGTTTTTCATTCATTACATTCATTGTGTCTTCTGTTATAAACATTCTTAACACAATATTAAACAGTAATATCAACAGTAAACATATTTTTAAAGCATTTTTAAAGTGATTTCTGTCTTTATAATTTTTTTAGCATTTTTGAAAGCTACTTATGCCTTAATAATATTATATATAATATTCAACAGTAATATTAACAATAAACATATTTATATTCATATATATAAACAACAATATTTGCTACATCCATGCTCTCACTTGCTCCAAAAGCTGAGCAGATACTCAGTTTCACTCTCAGTAGCGGCAGCTCGATTCTGATTGGCTTGAAGGGCGGTCGTGTGATTTAAGAACAATAAAATAAAATATTCATACAAATAAAATATTAAAAGATTGGCATCAAAGGACACAGATTGATAGATATGCAGTTATTAATAACATCAAAAAAAAGAAATGTAACTTAAAAAAAATAAAGAAATTCCCCTTTCCCTCAAACTTTGCGTGACCCCCCTGGCAGCCCCCCGGGGGGTCGGGCCCCCACTTTGAAAAACACTGTATTAGGGTACAATGTTTCATTTTCTACGTTTTGTGGTTGTTGGTGTGCCGCGGGACTTTTTTTATGTAACAGGTTGAAAAACAATGCTATAATGCATGTTGTGCAGGCTCACCTAGCCTGGCAGCCAGTCCCAGCAGCCATTTGACGTCCTCAGTGTAAGGCGGGCTCCTGGAGAAGTTGTTGGGGTGGTCATTGTGAGCCCTCCTGCCCAGCATCTCCAGCGCCAGCATGCCTTCACACAAAAGAACAGTGGGGATCACATGTGGGCAGTCAACCTGTTGGACTACTGGCAGTTTGGTTAGATCAACACGAGTCCTCACCAACTCTGTAGGCAGAGTGCAGGTAGTGCAGGCCCTGTTGGCTGATTGGCTGGCTGTGCTGCTCGTCCTCTACTGGGAAAGCAGTGCCCATCATTGATCCGGGCTGGGAGGACAGGGATGTCCCCTGGATGGCCTGGATGGTGGGGCCCGCGTGGACGCTGCCCACTGTGAAACATGACAGGGACCCCAATTGTTACAAATTAACACAGCTCATATATCAAGAGGCTTTACCTCCATGCAGTGAGGTAAACAGAAACCCAGATGGAACACACTGACCTGCTACAGTTGTGAGGGGCAGCCCGCTCTCAGGGTGGTACGGGTGGACAGCGATCTGAGTCATGGACGGTACCGGGACCCCGGGGAAGGTCACAGCCGTGGCTGCCATAGGGGGCTGGGGGCCAGTGGCCACTGAGAACGGGTACTGGGCTCCGATAAAGGCTGGGTGGATTCCCTAAGGGGGTACACAGACATATTTATACTGTATAGGTACATGTGAACACCTGCACTCATACCACTTCCAAGAAAAATCCAAGAAATGTGAGAATTTTAAAAACAGCAACAGACATAAATTGTCTGTTTCAGAATAGAATGCACACAAGCTCTATGGACAGGGGTGCACACAACTTTCTCAGTGAGGTACTCAGATGAGTACCTGGAGTCAGTGTTTGGTACTCCAACTTCTGGCTCCCCTCAAAGTTCCCATGAAGCCCTCTGTATCGCGAATGTCAGCGGGGGAGTGGTAGTGGAGTGCAGAGCTTCGTGACCACAGAGCGTATGAACGTTGTGATCAGCTGTTTTAGCGCAGTGCTGCTGTACAGACCGATGTTAACAGCAGCCCTGTCTGTGCACACGGAAACCGACTCCGTCGTCCGGTGATTTAACCGCCTTCTGGAAAAGCTTCACAAGTACGTCGGTACGCAAGTGACGGTACGCATTTCAGATTGTTGCAGCGCATGCGTACCACTTATGTGCACCCCTGTCTATGGACCATCTTCTATTGTTATGAAATTGTTTGAGTTTTGAATATCAATTCACCTTCCACTCATTTTCTATAAAAGGTCAGAGATCAGTTTGAATCAGAAGGTACAGACCTCTCAGACATTGCACTGACCAATCAATGCACTGACCAATCAGCTAACATAACAACAATAGATGAGGCTTTTTGCTTGAAAATGACTTCATGATGACTGTTAATGATCCGACTGATTTATTGACTTATCATTCAAGATCTAATGCATGTGAGGTAAGAAACTCAGCAGCCATTAGCACATCTCTCTTTCTCCACAATACTTTGTTACTGTAGGCCTACTTAAGTAAATTTTTCTGGTATCAGCACTTTACTCCACTACTTATTTTTCGTTCGTTTGTGTTTGGTGGCGTGATCATTATTATTTAGAGTCATTGCGTGCCTATTGATTTGAACACGATCCGTGTATCCATCATTTCCTGGTCTTCTCTAAAGAAGAGGGACCAATGAAAACGTTGTCATGTTGCCGTTGTTCAGCATGGAAACATTCATTAGCTAACAATTACATTATTGTTCTATTAATATAAAGGGAGGTCAGGTACTCTTTAAAACAGCTGCTAGCTATGGGTACTTTTTACTTAAAGGTCTCCCATTATGCTATTTTTAGGCATATATGATGGGTCTCAGATATATACAAATATGTAAAAACATATCTATGATGTGTTTTGCTTAAAATACCAAACAGATCATGCATTTTAGAAATCCCTCATATCCCTCTGTTTCAGCTGTTAGAGAACTACAGATTTTGGGTCCTTAGTTTGAAGAACAAAAAAAGAGGAGGGGGAGCTAATGCCTGCTCAGAATTACCCGGCAGCTACAGTTAAATGCTCCCGGGATTAAACGCCATCATGTTCCAAACCACATCAAGGATTATTTCTGAAACAGTATGGAGCTCAAATGCTTTCTCTCTCGCGGGTTTACCACAAGGTGAGCTCCTTTCTTTATTTTCTGCTTCTTTACACAAACTCTCTCCAGTACAGGTTAGCTCCGAGTGTTAGCGATGCTAATGTAAACAAAGGCCATATTACGTCCAAAACAGTCCGGCATTGTTTCTGATAGCAACTTTCTGATAGGGCCGTGGGTCCGCACGCAAATCTGGATCAGCTCCGTTGTCAACTTCCCCCGTTTTTAGAGATGTGGGTAATGAGGAAAAGAGAGAGGGTTTTGTTTTCTGACACTTCGTGAGTCTCCTGACGCACCGGGGAAACATATTCATGTATAAAAGACATCAAAAAGTGCATTTTGCATGATAGGTCCCCTTTAAGTACATTTCAAAGCCTCTTTACTTTTACTTAAGTAAAGAAGTTCTACTTTTACCAGAATATTTTTAAACACGAGTATCTGTACTTCTACTTGAGTAAAGGATGAGTGTACTTTTGCCATCTCTGCAGCTAAGTATTGAAGATTTTTGGAATATTTGTTTTATTTTAGAAATTTCTATAGTTTTAAAAGTTAATATAAATTGCCAATGTGGAACTGTACTAAAACAGAAACAAGTAGTTGATTAAAAAAAATTAGCTGATCAGCAAAAAACTAACAAATCAATCAATTGTAAGTATATAAAAAGAAAACAGTGAGCAGATTAATGCTTTAAATATTTTCATTTAACGTGTGAGCTGTTTTGACCTGTGGATATGCAGCACCGGCGATAGGGAAGACGGTGGGCCGGGGGACGTGCTGCAGAGGGTGTCCCAGGTACTGAGGGGTGCAGACGGTGGGGAGATGGGCCTGAATGGTGGTGTAGGGGTGGAGCCCCTGACTGTGGGGGTGAGCCATGGCCTGCCCCGGCATGATGTGGGACTGATAGATGGTGGAGCCCACAGAGATGACGGGGACCACGGCTGCTGCAGTGACGGAGGCGGTGACTGTTGCCACGCCAGGAGACTCTATGCCTGCTCTGGTGTCAATCACCACACAGCTGGACTCCTGGGGCCTCCTGCCCGAGCCCCCGTTGGCCCCGCAGCGCCCTGACGTCTCCCGATGCTGGCCTGAGCCCCCACCCACTGATTGCTCATACAGCCAGTACCACTGGTGGGCCACCTCAAACAGGACCTCAGGGTACACCCCCCCACCCTTGGCTGCTTCCTCCACTGCCATGCAGGCCTTCTCCAGCATCACATTGTCCTGGAGAAAGAAGGGAAGCCATAATAAGAGCCAAGCTAAATACCTTTTTAGACTTCAGGTGATTTAAGGGAAACAAGCATCCATCTATGGAAACACTACCCAGCTGTCAGTTAGAATGTGTTGTTTCATTTTATTACATTTTGAAATTAGAAGATGCACATACTATGTTGCTGGATTAACTCAAGATGATCATCAGACCAACCATCTCCATGTTCTTCACAGAAGTCATTCAATTGTGTTGCTCGACACTTCCTTTGTTGGCTTTTCTAAACTCTATATTATTCTGCTACCGCTATTAAAACTGCAATACCCGGATTCACTTCCTAAAACACCTGGCATCCTGCTACGCTATAAAGGCTCATAAATAAATATATATCTATATATATATGTATAAGCAGAGCCTTAGTGTACCTGCTCTTTGCACTGCACCAGGGCTCTCTGGATCTCATTAGGGTTGAGAGCGTGAGCGTGAGGCAGGCAGCTCAGGGCCAGCTCTGCTGCCGCCCGCACCATGTTGGGGTCCCTGGCCCGCGACGCACGGTCGGCAAGTGATGCTACCTCTGGGGGGGTGAGGTGTCCGTCCCAACACTCCACCAAAATGTTGAGGGCTGCGCTGCCGATCTCCATTGCCTGGCCTGAGAGAAGAGGAGAGGTTACAGTGTGCTGGCAGGGAAGGAAGGAAGGAAGGGAGGTAGAAAGTAAGTAAGGGAGATGGTAAGGTAGGAAGGTAGAAAGTAAGGGAGATAGTAAGGAAGAAAGTAAGGAAGGTAGGAAGTCAGAAAGTAAGGGAGGAAGTAAGGAAGGTAGGAAAGTTGTGAACCGATTCAACTTGTGAATACATGAAATACAATGAAAGTTTGTCTCTTCTTGTCTTCTGTCACACACACCAGTAATCCAGGACACATGGGAGGAGTAGGTTCTGGACAGCCAGTTTGGTGAAACAAAGTTGTGGAGGCCAAGAGCATACAGGCCAATCTCAAAGGCACACAGGTGCAGGTTTCTGTGGGGCCCCTGGTGGCCCCCGCTGGCTGACGGCTGGGTGAAAATGGAGGTGGAGGAATTTCCTCCAGCTTTGATTAGCACTGTCTTGGCCAGCTCAAAATAAAAGTGTGCTGCTGCCTCTGACGGCTGGTTGGGCACGTGGGGGGCGTGACATTCTGGACGCCGCCCTTTGTACCTGAACACAGGGAAATATACACATGTGAATTAGATTAATCTCAGTGGCTCAGAATAAACACACACACATCTAGTGAAAATCTGATTTGTTTTCAGGAAACCTGCCCAACAAAGCAGGCAAAGCCTGTCCTACTCCATCTTAGCTTCATCTCGCCTCTCAACTGCATCTCTACTGTCCTCTCAGTCGTCATGCGGACTGTAGGCTCTCTGTATTGTTTCTTATGTTATCTGTCATTTTTCATATTTTGCTCTTGCTTTGAATGTATGATAAATAACTGGAAATAAACTTTAACAACAAACTGAAAGCATATCGCAGCAGACAACAATATGAACGGTGTTAAAACTATTTTATATCACTTGGCAGATTTCCTACAGTACATGCAAACCGAGGTCATAAGACAGTTCATTGCTCATTATCACTTCGATAATAATGTGTATATTTTATGTATGTGTCCTAAAGGCTTTCATTGTGAACTGATCTCTGCTTGATATCTGAGGTGTGCCTCACACACTGAGGTGTGCTAAAGCTGTGAACATGTCATTTCTCCTTCTGATAGCATTAGCTCTCAATTAGCATTCTGCAACAGATTACTCAGATCATCAGTTTGGTCATTTAGCTGAAGCCAGACTTTAAGCAGTGACCTTCACTTTTATTGTGGTGGATTTAAGCTGCAGCCACACGAGGACGATAACGGTCGTATCCGCTACAGTTCTCTATCAGATAGACGGTTCGGCCACACGAGGCCGACAGGGAAATGCAGATAACAATAACGGGTCCCAAGGTGGGTAGATCTGCGGACGAAACACTCTGGGGTGCCAAACGGCTCCGTGTCTACGCCCTATAATGATAATTTCCTGATGACGCAATATCCCCAGTGTTTCGAGCCAGGTCCCGGTATCTCGCAGGACAGTGCCCCCGGCAGGAGCTTCCAGCTAGATTGGATTGATATGGACACAAACGCGAGTGACGTCTAATCGGACGGGAGAGGAGACACGAAGCTCGGCATGACAACATGCAGCTCCGCCCGCTGTGATGGAGCGATGAGCGGAGCAAAACACACACTTCAAGTTAGATCATCACACTTTAATGACCTCTCAAACTACCCAAACTAGTTATGAATATGTTTATTTTGACTGTCGGGTCACTCATTACTGGATCAGCCAGCTGCATGAGACCACGGATACTGATGGGCTGTCAGGAGAGGGGGAGGAAAAGAGAGGCTCCGTCCTCCGTGTATTATTCTTATATTATTATATAGAGTCATTATTCATTTGTTTTAAAGCTCAATAAATAACAAAGAAGACCTTTGACCGGCACTTTTCTCATTTTGTCCGGAAGATTTAAACTTTAACGGACATG
>NW_011345408.1:0-3812 GCF_000735185.1 Notothenia coriiceps | reverse complement strand
TTAAAGTCTTAAATGTAAGGGAAAACACTCAAATATATTCTTTGGGATTTAAGTGGTACATTTATGAGAGAAAAAAGCATTTCTGATATTGAAGCAGTAAAATGATAAGAAAACTATAATATTCTCTGAGATTAAAGTTCACCTATCATGCTATGTTCAGGCAATAGCATAGGTCTCAAATATATACAAATATATAAAAAACATGTCTATGAAGTGTTTTGCTCAAAATACCAAACAGATCACCCATTCTAGCCATGCCTCATATCCCTCTATTTCACTTCCTGTTTCTAAAGTGCTGATTTGGGTATAAACTAAAAAAGGAGGGGTCTGAGCTCATGCGGGACCCGGCAGCTACTGTCTAAACTAAATACTGCCGTGATGAAACGCCATATCAGGGATTATCAAGGATTCTCTCTGAAACATTATGGAGCTCAAAGGCTTTCTCTCTTGCCGGTTATACCACAAGGTGAGTTCCTTTTTACTTCCTGCTTCTTCACACACATGCTCTCCAGTACAGGTTAGCTCTGAGTGTTAGCGATGCTAATGTAAACACCGACCATATTACGTCCAAAACAGTCGGGCATTGTTTCTGATAGCAACGTTTCTGATAGGGCCGTGGGTCCACATTTCTGATATTACGTCATATCGGACGCAAATCTGGATCAGCTCCGTTGTTCCCCCGTTTTTAGAGATTTGGGTACGGAGGAAAAGAGAGGGTTTTATTTCCTGACGCTGCGTGAGTTCCCCGACACACCGGGGACACATGTTGATGAATGAAAGACGTCACAAAGTGCATTTTGATTGATAGGTCCCCTTTAATACCAAGAAGCATTTGATTTTTTGCAGCAGAAAACCAATGCATTTCATAAACCAAGTTTTCCTAATATGGAAAAGTCTTTATTAATAATACATAATAAATGGCTCTTGTTTAATATACTAACGAGTGTCAAACAGTATGAGATAAAGAAAGCAACAAAAACAAACCTTATCAGTCTCCTGTCCTCTGTGGTGATTCTTCATTTCTAACAGGGTGAACGATAAGGCCTGATAGTGCGTTATAGCAGTCAGCAGCTTGTTCTTCACATAGTATGGTAAATTCCAAACTTCATTGCGTCTCAACAAAAGCTGTGGATCTGTGGAATAACTGCAATGCTGAGCTGAAATATTGTGGAAGTTTATAAAACAATTATTTAGAAGCCAAACCCTGAATGGTTGTGAGCAGGACCTGTGAACACATACTTGCTATTTCTTGTCGTTGTAAAAGTTGTTAGGTTTTGTACAAAATGAATGATTTGTTTCAATTTCGATTCAGCCTCAGCTCTCTCCAACCTCGCTCCAATCATTTCCAAGGACAATCATTTTCTTTCTTTTGAACGCTTCTGAATATTTTAACAGTGCACGTTGGAGAAGGCAGAAAAATGCCGGCGTTTCCACCTCCCTCACAATCACGCTGAGGCTGATGAGAACCTCTCTTAACAAACCGCAGGCCCCCAGCTTCACCTTCAGCTGAACGAGCCCTCGTCCGTGCAGATTGAACGTCTCCGCTGTCACATCCATCATCACACGTGCACGCAGAGATGATGCGATTCCGCGGAATACACAGACCACTGAGCGTCAACACAGACACATCTAAATATTGCAGTGGTGAACGAGCAGATTGGTAAAGCAACGCGACGACAAACACTGCTGCGGTGGAGATGGAAATAAAAGAGGGGCTAATGGAAAACATGCATTTAGACCAAATACATCAAGAGTTGTTTCATTCATTGAGTGTTGTTGTAACTGTAAGGAAAGAGACATATGTCAAGTTTCTGTGTTTATCATTTTAATTATGTGGTATTTTTCACTCATTATTGGTTGTGGGTGTGCACTACAGCACTGCTTCTCAAACTTCTTTTAGTAATGTTCCCCCTTTGAAACATTTTCTCAGCCAAGTACCCCCTGACCGACCCCGAACATTTTTGCCTATATAAATAATTACAATATGGTGATGTTCCATCAGTATGTAATTTATGAACCCCTCCGTGCATTGTACAAACAGAGAAGAACCAGTTAAGCACCAGTTAATCACCAGAATGGATCTTGAACCCTTCGTGGTTCTAGGAATATTTTATGTAAAACTGTGTTTTCTATTTAACTTATTGTACTATAATTATTTTTGTAATCATGCATGGTATTTCTTTTATTAACTTTTATTTTTATTTTTTAAATCTCACGTACCCCCTTGCAGTACCCCAACGTACCCCTAGGGGTCCTCGTACCCCCATTTGAGAATCACTGCATTACACCATGGGAGTTAGTGGTGGTTTATTCTAAAATATCAAACGGTAACATTTTCTCTTGACTGCAATTATATCGCAACTTTCAACGCAATCTTTCCCTCGCCAATATCCATAACGGCCCGTCCACACAGCGTTGAAGCTTGCCGGCGGGCGTGTCTGAAACTCGACCAACAACCAATCACATGAATCTCCCGCGCCTGACACACAAGCAGCGGTTTGATTGGCTAGAGCTTGTACTGGCATATGATTAGATTGGCTGACGCTTCTGCCGAGGCTTCAAAAGTTGAACATTGCTCAACTTTTGCAGCGAGCCACGCCAGCAACGCTCCACGTCGCTTCCCACAATGCAGTTCGGCGAAAAGTGACGTCACCCCATTCAAAGTGAATGGTGAAGCGTCAACGCACGCCGCTGTGTGGACGGGCCGTTAAACTCCTGCTTGCACTCGCCATAGCATTCAAGGCTTCTGGGATTGGGATGTGTTTTTCATGTATTAAATGGTCAAACGAACAGAAGAAGTGGAGCGCTTTTGTTTGAGCTCGTCAAAGTGTTTGATTCCCGTATTCAGCCAATCACAACTTGTGTTTTTACTGCCTACAGACGCAATAAGAGCTTTTCTGAAATATAGTACACTAAGTCAACTATCGTAAAGCTAGGGTAGTTATTAATTGAGAAACCAGCAAGAGTAGACATAGATTATTTCAATTATCCAGCACCGCCTAAGTTTGCTAACACTGTTCCAACGAAAGTATCTTGCAAAACTCACTCCAAAAATGTCCGAGTCCTTCGACAGCCGCAGATATCAGACATTTCTCCTGTTTTTGCAGAGCATGGGAATTGCCTTCAGGGAGTTTTTCAACATTTTGAACACTCAACCCACCACTGCTTTAAAAAAGTATGTGTGTGTTGACAGCGACTCAGCAGTTTTTGTGTCTCTGTGCTTTGGACATATCGAGGTCAGCACTCACAAGTATTTAGGTTTGATACCCGGCTGAAGCTCAGACCAATAACAGGGTCCTTAACAAGGCTTAAAAGGCATAACATGTATAATACTAATAAATAATAAGGCCTTAAATGGTATCAAACTGTCATAAATCAATGTTTTTATAGTCTTAAAATGCTATGACACGTGAATTTAACGCTTTTCCCCCTGACATTGCATAATAAAATCCCATAAAAATTAGTAGTTGCTATCTATTTCTTTAAAAGAATTCAGTCGATGTCCGTCTCATTTTAGTCAAACAGATCCGGAAGGACATTTTTTTAGCTTAAATGTAGTTTTACATTTTACTCGGAGTAACCTTAATAAAGTTTGAATACTTTGGGGAATCCTGAGTAAACCCAAACTAACAAAGCAAACACAAATGTAAACAAATCTACTCTTATATATTTCTCTGTTTTTCCTTCTATTCTTATTTTTGTTTTCTACGCCAAACAATCATGGGAAGAATACATCTATCTCTTAAAGTCTTTGCTAACAAATCCCAGCATGCATTTCACCAGTCACTGCAAACAACTCAGATGCATGCACT
>NW_011345407.1:8221-13849 GCF_000735185.1 Notothenia coriiceps | reverse complement strand
AGAAGAACATTCTGGGAACCAAAATAAAAGCTTCTGCTGAAAACGTTTTAAGAATAGTAGGGCATAATGTTCTAACAATGTTTTCAAAAACATTTTAAGAATGTTTTTAGAGAACGTTATCCTACCTTTCAGAAGAACATTCTGGGAACCAAAATAAAAGCTTCTGCTGAAAACGTTTTAAGAATAGTAGGGCATAATGTTCTAACAATGTTTTCAAAAACATTTTAAGAAGGTTATCACCAAACATTTTAAGAATGTTTCTAGAAAGCGTTATCCTACCTTTCAGAACAACATTCTGGGAACCAAACAAAAAGTTCCCACTGAAAACGTTTTAAGAATAGGAGGGCATAATGTTCTAACAATGTTTTCAAAAACATTTTAAGAAGGTTATCACCAAACATTTTAAGAATGTTTTTAGAAAGCGTTATCCTACCTTTCAGAACAACATTCTGGGAACCAAAAAAAAACTTCCCGCTGAAAACCTTCCTAGAACAATGACTGTAACATTCTCAGAATGTTTTTAGAACCAAAAAATGTCTAGCTGGGACCTCTCTTCACCCTCTGTCTGAGACCAGAGCCCAGTCTGCTGTGATTGGTTAGTTGGCCGGTTCTGTTGTGATTGATCAATCCTTTAGAGATGTCCCGCCTATCACGTACAATGTGTTGGAGCGCTAGCCAATAGAAGCGCAAGTGTTACATAGTGATATCACTATGTTGCAGATGTAAACAATGGAGTCCAATGGGGGTGTTTCAGGCAGGGGGGGAGTGTGTTTGAGAAAAACGCTCTCTGGAGGGCACTTGGGATTTTGGCCTTTGCAGAACATTTACATGCACAAAAACCTATATAACACAGGAAAGGGAAAACCCCCCAAAGCATAATAAAGCCTCTTTAAATGAGTCCCTCAAGGCACACTTAACCAAACTGACATCACCATACAATGTAACAGTGCATCCTTTGTAAAATGCAGGCTAGTTAGCATAGTAACAGTGGCTGTTATTTTAAAGTCAATATTATTCCATCCAGAAGCAGCGGACAGTAGGCTATAGTGTCTGGGATAGAGGGTGGTTTCATTACTTTTACTTCCCATCCTTTAACTTTAATCACACATTTCACTCCATCCTCTTTCGTTTGAAGGCCATCTATAAAAGTCATTTGATACACCCTAGTGATAATGTCCCGACTGCCATTACACAGATGGAGGAGGAGATATGTGCTTGCACAGATGTCTGTGGAATGTGAGGAACCAATATCCAGGGATCTGTTAAAGGCCTCATATATCTCTGTACATTGTCTAACCCTGACGGCTCTGGGAGAACAGTTGCTATTGATAAGCTTCACCTAAATGCTTAGACACCTGCTGCTAGGCATATGCGGAAACAGTAAGAAGTGCTAAATTAGAACGCTTCTCTCTGCGGATATCTAGGTTTTGGTATTTTCCACGAGTGCTCTCTTGGAAACAGAGACAGTGAAATCTTACTAACAATCAATAAAGGCTGCAATTATTTAAACCCGGAAATGAGTTGGCATTTTATCGCTTGTCTCATAGTCAACGTTTTTTTAACGTGTTTTGGTTGGACGCCCAAAAATAACAGTGGTTAACATAACTTTAAGACATTTTTTTAAGTTCTGTTCTACGACATGAATAAGTCACCAAGTGGCATTTCCATGCTAATTAATGAACAAACATTCCGTGAAGGTCTAAAGCGTCATGCCAAACATTAGCCGCCTGCAATTTAGCAGTGGTTATGCCCAGCCGTGTGACCTTGATGTATCTCATTTATAGAAAGACGTTGTAGAAAACAAGTGGTTGTAAAAGTGGTGATTGAAATGATCCTGCTGAACAAAACGAGAAACTATCATAAACGTGTATATGCCACAGATCCAATGAGAAAGTCCCATTGGCTTTTAGTCGAAGGAGCCCTTGTGAAGGTAATTTCCTGGTGAGCCTACAAAAATATGTCATCACTTATCACTATATAAACAAATTAACACCAGACTGGAAAGGGAAGCAGTCAAACTATTTTCACATAATCAGTTCTAGCTTTTGACATTGATCTTTAGCCCTCTCACCACAAAGAACAATGATATTGGACAATTCTGCAGAACCCTGAATGACGTTTAATGACCACAACTTCAAATTCATAAACAAATGCTGTAAGGCCACCTAACCCTAACTTCCCAGTAATGTATTACTCGTTCCAAGTCTAGATACATACAGGAAACATGGGGAGAAAAAGGGAATACGAAATGCAGAAAAGGCCAGCAGAAGGACGTGAACCAGGCACGTTGACATTTTTTTGGTACGCACATAATCAGTAGGCCACCGGGTGATTGTTCAGCAGCTGAAATGCATCTCTTAGGTGTAAAGCAACCCTAACCCTAACAGCAACAACATACCAGATGCAGGCTTACAAATCTACCAAAAATGTAGAGGTAAAGTAAGAAAAGGTAACAAAAAGACACAGGTAGTAGTGTGACAACACTTCTCGTCTTTTCAAGCTAAATATTTTCACACAATACCTTCACTTCTACTAAATTCACCTGCTCTGCTAAGTGAAGCAGCAATTACTTATGTTGACAGACTTTCTTTCAAACACCAGAGGAAGCCATTAATCAATGCCTCTAAAGGTACAACAAGAGCACAGGTGCTGTTCAGAGAGAGCGGGGGAGAGAGAAAACAGGGCTTAAGATGCAACCAATGCAAATGAGCCCCCTCTTAATTTGCTTGCAAATGGCAAATTATTTTCTATGGCTGACTGACTTATCGGGCTCTGACACGGCAGGGTGTGTTGTTCTGTGTCTTCAACTTGGCACCGCAATCACGGGAAACACACACTCCCATGCTGTACACTTGCACCCTCTACTCGGCACGGCAGCCATTACAGACCACGCGGGGGGGTGAGGGGGTATGTGTCGTGGCTGGGGGTACTGCCAAACAAACCCCCCGATATAATTAGTTTTCTCCGTTGCACCTAATTAACCTTTGTCTGTGTGGCACACACGCATCTCATTCACAAGCCGAGCGCTTTCATTAGCAGCGTGTTGTGTTTTTAATGCCTTTTACCAGTCATGGTGAGGTAGCTCTTTGTAATCTTCAAACTGCTTCTGTTGCGCAGTTTGAAGCGGTGTACGTATAAGCACAGGAGATGAATTGGGATTTGTTATGATTAGATTCCAAAGGGTCAAGAAAAAAGGGTTTGTGGAGATGTCGTTTCACGCACATCGAAGGGCTGAGCGCGAGAGGGCGGATCAAACGTTACGTACACTTGAATGTCCACCATGATCCTCTTGTCCTCCTCCACATGGATTCCCCAGATACAGTCCTGGCCTTTATCGTAGGCTTCGGGCCAGTTCGGAGACAGCACCACTCCTGCTGAGTCTGTGATCTCGCCGCTACACACAGCTGGAACACACACACACACACACACACACACACTCACCAGGGATATTTAGTCAGGCAATGCTGAGGCTACAGCTCATTTAATCAGCACAAATAGAGTAATAGAGCTGGTTGTCAAAAGTGTGGATACAAATCCTATGCTTAAAAAAAGAAAAATCCAATACAGTACCTAAAAGCCAGTAATAACATATCTTTCTTTGACTGACAAAAACTGCAGCATAAGTTATGCATGCTTGTGTGTCTACAGGCCCATTGTAACACCCATTATAGGAAAAGCTGGACCGAAACTGTAATAACAGTGCCAAAATTCATACTGCTGAAATGTCAGTGAGCAAGTGACTAATCCACTGTCTACTCATTCTAAGGTAATCCTGTTCAGGTATTTCATTTACCAAATGAAATTAAAACATATTGCATTGAGCGTTGATGGGACTCTTTAATCCAGGAATAGATATACAGACCTCTGCAGGCAGGCTCGGTCTCGTTCCACTGGGGGTTGTTGGGGTCCATGCATTCGATGGTGACGGACCCCTGTTCCAGAGTATAGCCAGGGTCACAGGCAAACTCAACCAAAGCTCCTACTGCCCAACTGTTGTCACTGCTGGTCAGGTTACCGTACTTAACGAAGGGTTCGTAGCAGTGGCCCGCTGCAAAGGCTGTACAGTGAAAAATGAGCAAAGACGAAGAAATAACTGATGTTTTATCAGAAAGAACTTCAGAAGCTACGCATCCCTATAAGATACATGGCCAAATAAGAGACCATTGCCATCAACACCATTTATTAAAATTACATTTTTTTCATGTCATTTTGTCGTTGGATTTTATCTTTATACATTTTCACTGAAATCATCTTAGATTTGGGAACATTTTGACGATTATCAGATATGTGTGAAAGCCCAGAACAAATGTTATATAATAACAAGTATGTCGAGATGTATTTTTCTAAATGTATAGCTACAGTATGAACATATTGTGTACATATCATTTTCCAATACAATCTTGCAGTTGCTAAAGTGAACATATTTGGATAAGAGTGGTTAAAGTGTAAGCAAAGAACTGTGTGTATAACACCATATCTTTGAAAAGCTAATGGAAGAGCTTTTATCAGACAGATTCCTAATACCTGTAAAACTTGTGTAAAAGGATTATCGCTCTAAGGTTGGTGATGTCATTCAGTCCAACATTTTGTTCAAGAATGGGTGACACAAAATGTGGTTCTGGCATTCATGGCTGCCAGAGGTTGAATTGTAGGTGAATGTCTACACTATCCACACTATACACTATCTTACTATCTAATTTAGTGGGAATGCTGATACAGCATTCCAACTACTACGCACACATTTTTTATACTTATTTTTATTCCGCCGGTTTTTTTTGTCTCTCTTCTGCTCCCACATTCCACATCACAGAAACTCTGTTCAAACATCAAAACGTTCAGCTCGAAAATATAAAACTATTTATTTTTCTCTCTATGAACCCTCCAGGGCTCCGTACCAAACCCTACAATCCTGAGACATAATTGTTCATGAAAAACGTAGGAAAACCTCTCCTAGGTTGGAGAATAAAACAAATTAAGCAAAATAATTAAACAAAATGCCTCTTGAGGGCATCAAGTGACAACAACTTTCAACATGTCTCCATTAAGGCCCATTGTAAATTCAGCCTGATCTTTCCTCGCAGCAGCAGCCGCACACCTTTAGTTAATCTGCCAAAAAGGCCACACTATTGACCCGAAAGTACACAAAAGCAGACTGAGACGCTCGTCAGGGTCCTGAGATGCTTCACGCGTTGAAATGTCACCGATATCCATACTTGTCAACCCTCCCGATTTTCGCGGGAGACTCCCGATTTCATTGCCCTCTCCCGGTTTCCTCCCGGGGTCATATTTCTCCCGCATTTCTCCCGATTTCTGACAAAATCTGATTTACAAAGACTTTAATACAGCTACACCATTGTTTGGTTTCCATGGTAACACGTCTCTTTAGTAGCGCGCGCAACTCAAAGTCTGAGAGGGTGAGGCAGATAGTCACAGTAAACAGAACAAGAATCGACAACTACTCTACTCTCTGCTCACTGCTTTCCTGTAAAATACAGGTCCAGCCCACACATATGCTCCATCAAGGATGGTGCTACAGGCTGCAAGGCAGTGCACTTACAACTACAATAAGCATGTTAATGTTCATCTAACAGCTCCGGCGATCCACTAGCACCGCCCCGCCGCCCCCCC
>NW_011345407.1:0-8185 GCF_000735185.1 Notothenia coriiceps | reverse complement strand
CCCCCCCCCCCATTTTTTCCATATTAGCATTTTGAAATGCTCCCGATTTCTGAGGGCTCAACTCAAGGTTGGCAAGTATGCCGATATCTGCTACGGTTCTTCAACAAAACGTTCACATGTAAGAGGTTTATCTCTCATTCAGAACAATGAAAAGGCTCTCCTCTCACTGATTACTGCATATCACCATGGTAACCTTCGATCTCTGGACACACACACAGGTGTTTGATAACGTTGTCACCTCAAACACAAAAACCTGTGTGATGATGTCATAACTCCAACTGACATGCTCAGAACGCCACCAAACATCACATGATGGTTAACACTGGCCCTGAACAGCTCTCAAATCTGATGTTACTTAATGTGGTGTTACCATGGCAATGCATCCCTCGCCGTAAAACACGATATTCCTATAACTCCTATGAAAATGGTCAAAAAGTGCTCAAACTTCACATGTGTGCTAACAGTCCAGCCGTGTAGACATCTACGTGACAGTTTTGGAATTTCTTCAAATGGCGTTGCCATGGCAACATAATGCTCGCTATGAAACACGGTTTTCTCATAACTTCAGTGAAAATGCTCCTAATGGCCCAAACCTTCACAAGTTTGGTAACGATCCAGCCATCAACACATCTAAGCATATNCAACCTTGGTTTGATTGGATGTTCCAATAACTTTTCCCCCAAAAAACTGAAGGATGCTTCCAAAGAACGCCACCAAAACATTCACAATGTTGGTTAAAAACTTGTGAAACCCTGAAACAAAAAAAAAAGCTCTACGTTTCCAGATCCCGATGTTACATTAATTGTGGTTTGTTTTTTAACCGTTTGGCAACGCATTCCCTTGCCATAAAACACGGGATTTTTGTTCCTGTAACTCCCAATTTTGGACACGGTTCCGATCGGTTTCCCCCAAAATCTTTCAAAAACCTGTATATTATCGGTCCATGGCTCAACAGCTCACGCCAAATTCTGAGACTTACCATATGCCTTTCCATGGAAACGCATCCCTCGCCAAAAGGAAAAAAAACGATGTTCGTTCCTAATCCTATGCAAATTTTTGGGTCAAAACCAGCACGGTTGAAACACGGTTTTCTCAATAACTTCAGTGAAAATGCTCCTAATGGCCCAAACCTTCGCAAGTTTGGTAACGATGCAGCCATCAACACATCTAAGCGTATTATAGGGTGTCATCAAATACTGTTGCCATGGCGACAGATCATTCGCCATCAAGTTAGTTCCAAAGTTTGCAGTTCAAATATTCTGCTGCTTTTCAAAACCTTTTTACTTTTTTTTCTTCTCTCATCACACATTCAAGCCCCCAGTGTTCATGTATCATTTCAATCTAAATTCTTCACTTTCTTCTTACACACTACGTTTCAGCATAGCAGTTTAGCGTCAGCTTTTTAGCATAAAGCATTCCCACTAGGAATTTCTTCAGGAATGCCATTCTCTAGTGGAATGTGTTCTTCTGTAAATTGTAATGATTACTATATACTATGTGCATGCTTTTGAATATAATCATGTTATATACAGTCTGATTCTGATGTCAGCATTCAAACATATTAAACGAAGAAGGTAAACATGAACTGTTTACCTTCAACATGGAAACATAGTCTGATGAGCATGTTAGCAGGCATGTTAACATGCTGATGTTAGGATGATGTTACCCCAACTGCTAGAATTGTAGTCATACGATTTAAATAGCCTAAAACAAAATGTTTTTTTCATATTTGTAGAAATTTGTCATCAGAGAAAATAAGGATGTCTTGTGTGCAATAGCTACATATGGAAATATAGGATTGTGTGCAATCTTTCATAAACTAAAATAAAGAAAACACTTGAGTGGCATTTAGAAATGGCTAGATGAATATTCATGAATGCTGATGGCCGCTCACCAGGGTGGGAATGGTTGGTCAGGATAAAGGAGAAAGCATTACATCTGTTGGAGGCTAACTGAGCATTATGTGCTGTTAATGGCCATAATGAGGTCCTTTGCTCTCTTTAGACTTAATCCCATTTGTGGCAGTCAAGCCAAGGCCTAAACAGATTACACTGATTGTATTTAGTGGTCCTCACAGAGCAGAGAGAAGCTGTTGATCTGATGGTTAGTGCTGAGACAAATGTGAGGGCAAAAGATAAGAGAAACTAAGATACATCTCACCCTAGCTATTAGATGAAACTTCGTCAAAATAAATTGTATGAAATCTAACGTATATGCACATGCACGTAGATGCTGAAAATATATTGTGTGCCCCTGAAAGCCTGATTATTTTTATTTCAAAGCAGAGAAGATTTATTACTACTTACTCAGTTAAATGGATACAAAAGCAACAGATAAAAAAGAAAAATACAAAATAAAACGCATCAAAATGCACCCAATAATTTGTGTATTGCGAAAGCTGAAATAAAAGCAGCAATGGAAGTGAATAATTAGTTTTGATTAACTCGATTTAGAAATGGGATTTTTGTCCCCTCTCCTGCATCAAATTTATCTGAGGAGACATTAAGGTATAAAGCGAGCTATGTTTTATGGCATCAGTCCATCAAAAAGCTTCACCCAGGCTTCTTTAAATGTCTCTAGAATTATTGGATGGATTGTTTGAGTGTTTTAGAATAGTTCTTTGTTATTTTGGTGAGATTATTACAGGATGCAGTTAACCCTCTGGAATCTAAGGTTATTTTCTCGATTTTTAGGTGTTTCCTTAAATCACCTTTTAAATGTACTTCTTATAACATGGCACCCCAAGTGTTACATATGAAAATGTTCAGGACAATCTCTGGTCTTGCTATAAATGCAAATGACTCACCCTAGAGCACTGTTTGATGAGATAAGTAGCCCTAAAGCTAAACATTTGACATCCGATTTTCGGAAAATTGTCGAAACTCTTGTGAAAACACAAATTTACTCATGTCATCCAATTTATTTTGGTGTTTTAAATTCGGTTGTCTTAGGATCACAAAAGTAGTGAAATATTTGAATTACACTGTATATAAATGTTTAAATGTAAATGTAAATTCATGTTTAAAATGAAACAAATGAAATTCAAATTTTGAATAAAATAGGTGTTTATCACTCAACTTTCACCACAGGGACTGAGATACATTAGGACTGAATAATGACTTCATATTACATACTATGGTTCATGTGATGTGTACAAATAAAAATTGAGCATTCAAACTTTTTTTTTCAAACAACAATTTATTATAAATATGTTTTTTTCAACCAACTATTCATATAAATATAAGAAACTGGAAAATCTCTCTATTTACAATATTATTTGTTCTTGATGGGGAGGTCCTTAGCGATTTCTCGAGTGTCCATTGGTCGTTTCAGACCATCATGGCTGCCGACCGAGATTTCCTTGACGGACACACAAATCGAGCGATCCCACACAGTGTAACGCCGAGTCAAGCTGGGGACTTCGGTTGGCAGTACGCCGTGAAGTTGTTTGCGCCTATTATTAAGTAAGTACATCTGCTTTCTTAATACTACTGGTTTATTTACTCTGCCTTTATTATAGCACTCAGATTGAGCTTTCTAGTTCTTCCGTTGTTTCCTGAGGCCCAGATGTTTTTTGCAATAGCGCCAATGACAATAATACCACCAGAGGAGCAACAGTTGTTGGAAAGTTGACTGTTTCTGCTTACACTATTTACAAGTTTTTATGAATTAATACTTTGTGATAGTGTGTGCTGTCACGTTTTTTTCCATATTCATACAATTAGTGAAGCAAGAGCCCCACATGGCGTTAGCATGACATTAGCATAGCATGGTAACAGAGCGGTGTTACTTACCTTGGTATCGGATGGCGATGCCAGTAGATGTGCCTGTAGCGTCTGTTATTAGCTCAACGAAGAGAGACCTGGATGTGCTGAGGAGACCTTCATTGGGAAGATACTCCACCTGATATGAATCGTACAGGGCAGCTGCATCTATGCTGTTACCATTTTTGATCAGCAGCCTAGAAGAAAGGGAATCAAGAATAATTTAGCAGGTTCATTGCAGCAATGGGCTACTTTGGAATTTATAGGACCTCAACTCATTTTGGAGGTTCAACCCCATGCATACATAGGCAATACTTTATACTAAGGTTGCACACATAAATAGATTTTGATTAAAAACTGCTTAAATGTTCCAGGTCCAACAAACTACAGTACACTACGTGCTCAGCACTAACTTAGTGAATAATACGTGAAAACCTGTAGCATTTAGAAGCTAAAGAGAAGGATAAAACCAAGCAAAAAGTGAAGTATATTCTGGACATTTTTTCAACAAACCGAAATACAGCTATGATTAAATAATAGGTTACTTAATTTCTGCTATGTGTAAATAGGCAACTGTTGGCAAACATGATCACTATGCAAACTAGTTTCTCAGACATTGTGTTATGAGCCACTTACTCTTCCCTTTAAGTCTATTGTGTAGTTGAAACTGTTTTGTAAAAACAACCATCAGTACTTAGAGTCATTTGGCAAAATGGATACACACTCTCCATTAATTACAGTAACATTTAAACTAAATCGATTCAGTATATTTAAAAAAAAGAAGAAGAAGCTATGCATCTTGGTTTGCTTCTGGCTTCACTCAAGTTAACCACTCATTATGCTGGTTATTTACATAGTGTGACTATAAGACTAACAGTGACAGAAAGCATCCTCAAAGAATGACTCATATTCTTAAATATTATCTAAACATTTTCAATTTGAAGTTAATGGCAATAATCTCTCAATGCTCAGGAGATCTGCCTGCACACATATACAGTAAGAATGGTACAACAGATCAAAGTTTAGGTAGGAAGTTGGTGTGTTGACATATAACTGAGTTTGACAAATATTTTTTCCATTTACTTCACCTTCACGTAAGTAAGTGGTGGGAGCTGATGGAAGCACTGAAAATGGTGCTTATAATGTTAGGATTGCGGAAAGATGACCAAAACCATAGAAGACTATGAAACTGCCTAAAACAAACACAACTATAAAACACACTTCATTCAAATGTTATAGAAACAAAAGAAAAACTGTGACCCAGCTGACAGTCATGATGTTTTGCCACCTGCAGTTGGGGGCTCTATTTAGCAGTAAGACACAGTGTTCATATGCTGCAAGCCACAGCCCCCCCACCCGTGGTTCTGTTCCTGCATGGCCCCCCATGGTGGACTGCATTGATCTCTGCCTGCTCTGTCTTTGATGACTTAAATTATGCTTCTCAGGTAGTGAGAAGAGAACAGAGCACAGCAGAGCCTTGATGTCAAAATAAAATCTATATTTACATTTATTCTTTATGTCTCCATTCACCCTGACTGAGCAAATCTGACGGAAAAAAGTAATTCCCTTTTGGTTTACTGCTCTGGTTCCTCCACAAAAAAAAGTGATGCAATAAAGAGTGTAACAGAGGATATTTTATTCTTGCTTAGTTATCCATTAGTAAAATGATCTGCTATTCCCCTGAAAAGACCCATACAGCCATTGTATAATCTCAACACCTACAAAATATGTAGAGAATCATCAGAAAATGTTATCAATTAAATATTAAATGTTTCCTACCTTCTGAAAAGCCATTGCTTTCTATATATTCTATTTCTATTAGATTTTTAGTCAAATTGTTTTTTTAGTGCATCAGACACATGCTGATGATTTCAGTGTTTTTTAGTGATTTATATTTGATTACGTTTAGAATATTCATTATACATTTTGAAGTTGTTTGTATAAAATGACCAAAAAAGAAAATGTATATATTGCTAAGAAACTCTAGAAATGTCAACAGAATTGTTAAACTTGTGCATGCCTAATCGTTATCCTCTTCACATCACCCCTTCTTTCAGTTTTTTAGGTTCCTCCGAGCTGTCTAGACGTCTCTTTGTGTCTATGAGGGACGGAGTCTTAAGAAACCTGTGGCAGTTATAGATTAGTGCAGTTATAAAGTAGTGCAGTGATGGTATATTTTTGTAGGGCAACCCGGAAGTTAGCATCACTATAGCTCCCTAGACAAAAAACATTTTTGGAATATTGTAGAAAACAACGTATGTGTCAAATACACAATTATGATACTTTGACATTTTGTTCAAAAGGATAATCTCCACATATTGACACTGCTTTTATACAAGTTGAAGCATAAATGCAATTTAGCTAAAAAGCTTTTTTTTTTACAAACTGTAATGTCCACTGAGACAAATGTAAAAGTGTGATATTGGGCTATATAAATACACTCTGATTGATTGATTACATTTCACCAAGGTGTTTGGCATGATTACGTTTAGACGTTTAATTTAGTCACTTTTTAGCAACTGACATTTGTAAGACACGTTAAAGCTTCAGATATCAACAGTTTACTGACCTATTTTATGTTGTAGCACAAAACATGAATATCTCCTGAGCTTATATTAACCACAAACCTTATTTCAGGCATCTATCAAAAAACACGTTTAAAAAAAGGGTTGACATCGAGACGAGGGAGTGCAAAAATGCAGACTCATTTATAGTTAAGGACTCATTCCTGCACCACTCTATTGGCTGGTTTGCAATATCACTCAGTTTAATCAGCTAATTTCCCCCCTGCGGCGCTTCCTACCAGTCCTCCGTAATGAGAGCCCCATGCTGTTAAAATAACAGTCAGTGCTATTAGCCGCACAGACAGCCAGTTGTTACCCTGCAGAGTCCTCAGAAACGAGGTTCTTACAGGGACAAAGCACAGGGTACAGGAGAAAAGGCCTGATTAAACACAAAGTAAGTGAAGGAACATACAGCAGTAAAGAGTAGGCTAATACATCAGTTGACTGCAGAAACCATGAGACAATACACTGGCCTATAGCGTCTGACATTATCAAATGTCATCCATGTAGACAATTTCATGCTTAATGAGAAATAAATAGATTCAGAATGTATGCATCTGCAGTACATTTTGAGCATCATGTCAAACTAAACTCCTTCACTGTAGAAAATATATCAAGAAAAGTCTCACTGGGAAAAATGCAATACATTCCAAAAACTACAGAATTGACCAAAAAAACTGAAATAACAGTATAGACTATCCGGATGACGTATTTGAAAACGTATTGAAACATTTCAAATCTATCATTGTTAATATCCAATCCATCCTCACTGTCTTTGCTGGTGCATCGCTGAGTTTCTTGGTGCGTTATCCCCACTCATTACATGGCTTAGTTGAATACTCAATTCTGATTGGTCAATTCAGAACATGTGACACGTTGTTAATCCAGTAGTACAGACCGCTGTCAAGGATTTATTGACCGTTGTTAAGGAGGCTCACATCTGCAGAAAGAATTCCAGTCGATTTTACTTTATACAGTTTGGCTGGAAAGCAAACTGCATGCAGTTTGCTTTTCAAACTGTTTTCTTGTCTTTAGTTTTCCGTTGTCTCCCGTCTGAGAGCAACATGGAGGATTTTAATATTCATTTTAATATATTTGGAGAGCACAGGATGAATGGTTATTGGCTGATGTGTCCCCAGTGAAGAAAAGAAAAAGAAAAGAGGGACAAGAAAACAGCGGAGAAGTAAGAGAGGCAAAAAGACGGACCACATTATGGGCTATGAAACTATTTAAAGACTAAATGATCAGCTACGGGGCAGAAACCATCAACACGGTGCTGCGGTCCTTTTCACGTAATGGTCCAGACATCAAACGGCAAAACATATTCAGTTGCCAGTTACTTCGGCATTAGGGCAGGAATATCTAGATACTTTCCAAGGTTTGACATAATAAAGCAAGCAACGATGTTTTCAAATCTGTAATCAAAAGCTCCGCCAAAAACGCTATTGAAGCAGTTCCTGCCGTTGCTACGTAGTTCAAACGGTAACAACGGACTATTTTTCTTAGCGGATGCATGTCATTTTAAATCAATAAAACGACTTTGTAAATTACGGAGCCCCCTAGGGGACATGGAGAAGGAAAAAAATTTGATTTGAAAAAAAAAATAATGTTTCGCGAGATCTCGCAAAACCCCGTTGCAGTTTGTAGACGGTCCCTAAGCACTCCTCTCCCTCCTCAAGCTGCAGATTGTGACCAATTCTTGATGTTTAGCTCGGATGACGGCGTGTATCGAACTGTTCTGATAAAAACGACTCGTTGCCTATCTTGCTTGTAAAGTCATGCTGTTTGTATTTTTACAACGTTATGTTCATGAGTTATTGATCCGCGAAATTGGAATCTGTCAATAACTCAGCTCAG
>NW_011345406.1:0-7613 GCF_000735185.1 Notothenia coriiceps | reverse complement strand
ATACAGCAGTCTTAACAGTCAGATAAACTTTGCTCTCTGCCACCGTCAGAGCAGAGTAGGCTTCCTGGGCTTTACCCAGGCTTACTCCCGGCCGGGTATCCTCACTTCCTGTGTCCTCTTTCATGAGGTCTTTTGAACCAATCTTAGTCTGGCCCCTTGCCTGAGACCAATTTGCCATGGGAGACCCTACCAGGAACACAAGGTTCCAGACAACACAGTTTATCATTAAAATAATAAAAATAATCTAAATCTAGTTGAAGATGCATCACCAGGGCCCAGGAGTTCAAAACTTTTAATCTCAATCAGATCCGATCTGATTTTGAAATCCCATTTTTTGTGATCCAGGATCAGTCGGCCAGATTTTGTCCCTGTAGTTCAAAGCAATTCAGGATAGGATTACTCTGATCCAGATTACGATTTTTCAAGATTACGAGATCCTGAATATCAGTGCTTTAATCCTACCGATCTCCATCTAGTGGACATAAAAAATAATACAAGGAAGACAAGAGACCACATTGCAGAGACATCTATGACAGATGATGGACTTTTTTTTTTAAAGATATTTTTATTTTTTTTATTTAATCTAAATTACATTTGTGATTGACAATCTTTGTTGTGATACTTTTATGAGCATAAACATTTATGTCATCAACATTGGGTTGGACGACTACCACAGCAGTGCAAAACGTGACACGTGTCTTCTGTCTGTCTTTCTAGGTTTCAAATGGGAAGGTGATGTCACCCTGGGCCCCATCCCCATTGGAGAGAGGGTTGTCGCTTAACTACATTTCCTGCCACAGCTATGACCATGAAAATAAACATTATCAATGGTTAATAACTGTCTTTATGTTTTTCACTTTCTTTCTTGTTGATAATTAAGCTTAAACAAGAAAATAACCCGTATTCTTCTCTCGAGTCCCTTCTCGAGTCCCCTCTCGAGTCACCTCTCGAGTCCCCTCTCAAGTCTCTTCTCGAGTTCCCTCTCGAGTCCCCTCTCAAGTCCCTTCTCGAGTCCCTTTCCAAGTCCCTTCTTAAGTCCTCTCTCGAGTCCCCTTTCAAGTCCCCTCTCGAGTCCCCTCTCAAGTCCCCTCTCGAGTCCCTCTCTTGTTCCCTCTCTAGTCCCCTCTCAAGTCCTATCTCAATTCCCCTCTCCAGTCCCTACTCAAGTCCCTTATCAAGTCCTTACTCAAGTCCCTTTCCAAGTCCCTTCTCATTTCCCTTCTCTAGTCCCATCTCAAGTCCCCTCTCCCACTGTTCGAAATGGGGGGGAGCCAGGGGGAGCTTGGCTCCCCCGAAGAGGGGAGGGAGCTCCCCTGAAGGCCGACTTTGAGATAAATAGGGGGAGCCCAAAAGAATTGTGCATATTTGTGTCACACAGATCAGAAATGTTGAGTTTCTGTAAATAAAAGTTCTTGAAATAAATAATAGTCATTGTTCATTACAGTTTCTGAATATTTGTTTTATATTTGTGAATATTTCTGGGTGTTGCCTTCTGTACGTGGCGGCGCTGCATTCTTTACGCTACTTACGTTGCTATGGTTACAGCAGGCGATGCCGGTGCGGTATTTGAAATGTTCATATTAATTTATTTAACTGGCTTTGTAATAAAAAATATGGCAAAACGAAAACAGCCAAGCCTCGCAGCTTTTGGATTCACAAGCAAAGAAGCGAAGGAGTCTAAAAATGACAACGTGAACAGAACAACTTTTAGTTGGCCAGCTGTAAGCGGCGTTAGGGTCGAGTTTGACAGCTCCACACCGAGGGAGAGGCCTGCCGTTGCGGAGCTGAGGCTTCAACAACGGCCACGGCCGCCGGCGCCACCTGCACTAGCGAACCTGACGATGTCCATGACCTCTTTTAACTGGACACAGAAAAAATGGAGTGAGTGGAATGAAAGGTATCAATGGCTTTTCATTAATAAAAAAAATGTCAGTGTTTTTATAGCAAATAAAAATATTTATTTGTTTTGTAAAGCACTTTGAATGGTAGTGTGCTGAAAAGTGCTATATAAATAAACTTGCCTTGTTGTTTGTATGTTGTCTCCTCCTGAATGTTGTACGTCTCTTGTTGGTTTTTGTATTTTTGATGGCACCTTCAAAAATGGAGTAGCTCTACTCATCTCATTGCATACCTGTGTAATGACAATAAAGGATTCTATTCTATTCTATCTATTCTATTCTAATGTTAGCTGTTAGCTGTTAGTGAACAGAGGTTGAAAAAAGTTGCATTATGTTGCGTAAAACATTTTCTGGCCATCTGTTCTAGAGAATCACAGAACTGCCTGCACACATGAATATATATTTATATATATGATTTTTTTTCCTTTAAACATCAGTAGCCTACGTTGAACACTAACAGGGGAGAGAGGAAGGCAGTGCTAATAAAACATGTAGTTCTTACTCGCCAAGTAAAGATAGTTCCATGATACTATGAGTTCAGAGTAAGGCACTGTGACACCACTGCTGGAGCCCTTGTGTTTCCATGTGTGTGCCTGATTCCCTGGACCACACTCCATGTTCAGACAGACTCATCCTCCTCAGAAAATTATTTGTACCTGTAACCAATAGGCTGCACAATAAAGGCTTGACCAAAACTCTGGGGAACAGCCGGGACGCCAATACGGAGAAGTTCCCCTGTCTGCCTCAAGAGGCATTTCTCCCAGACCGTAGTCGAGGAGGGCAGAAGCAACAAGCTTCAGGTTCAATAACCCACTTTAGCTTAAATGACTGGAGAGACGGCGAGCTCTTCTTGGGAGGCCGTTGCATTTATTTAGCTGTTCTTCTGTTTCACAAAATACATCACAGACCTCTGTTTATCTGCTGCCTCGTTTCACTTCCAGAAACATACACACGTTCCCTCACTGTCGCTCTGCCATCCACAAACACACATGCACAAGCCACACCCCTCTCTCTCTCTCTCTCTCTCTCTCTTATCTCATCTCACTCTGCATGACCCTAATATCATAACATGTGTGTTCTGGAGAATCACAGAACGGCCACACACTGCTTCCCCGCCAGCAAGGCTTCCCCCCCCCCCGTTGATAATTCTCGATCGTCGGCACGCTGATAATAATTTTCTTTTTTAAATGGCACTTCATATCAAAAAGGTTGCCGACCACTGGTTTAGTGGGTCAAGCCAGGCCAAAGTAATGGGACAGGAGAATATGTAAAGAGCAGATAATCATCCAAACGATTATCTGCTCTTTAGTGAAGGCTTCGAGCCTGTTGCTATGGTGGATGATTGATAGAATGTGTGTGTGTGTTTGATTTGTATTGCAGAGATATGGAGGTCCATTCGTTGCGCCTTATTTATGCTTCCTGGTGTCCTGTGATACAGAAATCATTCCTGCTCCGCAATTATCGAGAGCCGATCACTTCAACTCGAGGAGAGAGGAAAGAGGACACATTGGTGTATCTTCTGAGGAAGTGTTTCCACCACCATAGCATATAAAAAAGGCATGACACACAGCTGGACCAACCATTGAAAGTCTCCACAAATGTTACTGTTCATTCATATGTATCCATAAAATGTAGTTTAAAATGACCAAACACCTCTGTGGCAGCAGGGTGTGGTTAGAGCGCCGTCATTTTTTAACCCTATCGTGAGCCCGAACGCTCACAACCTAGAGTTCTATTATCACAGCATTCATCAATGATATTTCAACTTGATAGTTTTTGATTTAACAGCCTTAATTGTCATATAATGCTTACAAGTGCTAACTGCTAAAAATGTAAAATAATTTAATGAATAAGAATAAAGTTGCATTCAGCCTTCATGTCGCTTTAGAAAATCATGCTCCAATGCAAGGACATGTCTCTTCTCTGTCACTTTCTTGCCTCTCTCTCTTACACCCTCAATAGAAAGGGCTAAGATGCTAGGAAAGGACGAGCGTCAGAGAATCAAAATACATACAGAAAAGCACTGAGAAATGTCTCCACAGTGAATTGAAACAAGAAGTAAATATATGCTAAGTAACAATGTTCCACTGTTTCCATACACACAGGTACAGTATATTGGGTTATAATCTGACCTGGGCTAAAGATGGGATTCAGCACCAGGGACAGCTACACAGAGCAACTACTGATGGGGCACATGAAAACCCACTGCTCTTTGAAAATTCAACTAAGAACTTTTCCCAGGAATAGTTCCCGGAACTTAGTTCCCCGGAAATCTTTAGTTCCGGAACTATCTAGTAGATCGCGTTCACACTGGAATAAGTCCCTGAGGGAGGATTACGCAAATGAAGCAGCTGACGTCACTTCTTCTTCTTCTTCTGCTTTGGGTTTACTGGCAGGCTTCACGGCGTATACTGCCACCCGAAGTCCCCGGCCGGAAGTCCCCGGAGTTGGGGACTGGCTTCAGTAGTATTTATTCTACCGAGTAAATCGCCAAATCGCCAGAACGCCGACACCTCCTCATCTCCACCTCTCCCATGTTTTCTTTTGTGTTGCCATAAGTTATTCTCTCTCCGTTGGTGCGCGGGGCTAATGCTAATGCGAGCAAATAAAATGGCAGCTTCACAAAACTTTTTACTGGGCGTGGTTTGCAATTCGCCCAGCCAATCAGAAATTGGAACCTTTTCCTCCCCAGGAAATTACCACCTCTCTAGCAGGGACTGAAAAGGGGTGAAAAGGTTCCCGAAAAAAAGTTCTAGTTCCAGATCTTTTTGGTATGAATGCAAAATCCCAGGAACTATCGGAACTATTCCTGGGAAAAGTACTCCGGTGTGAAAGCGCCTAATGTACAGTTTAAATATGCCGCTGCTGTGTTACTTTCTCATCTTTTTACCTTGTGGCCTCCTGTTGGCACTACTCCAGTGCGCTGTACCCCACAGGTGTAAAGGAGATGTAGCTCTTTGGTAATGAGTTGCCTCAATCTGCTGGAGGAACAGAAACCAGTGGGGAATGTGGACCAAAAGACAAACAGCAGCAAACCCAGATAGAGCCATGAGTATTTGTACATTCTTCAAGCTCTGGAGATTTCCATTTTCTTTTGGATGTTTGATTCTTCTGCCATGCATTGCTTTCCTTGGATTTATATTATTGCCTTTGTAAATGACATTGGAAGTCATTTTTTCTACGGGAGTTTTTTATTTAGCCGTCGATATGAAGACTTTTTTGAGTTGGACATTTGGATGCTTGTGTTGGGGGCAGTGGTATCTAATAGGTTGCCAATGGGCTCTGGTTTCAGAAAGAGGGTGGAAAGAGGTGCTGCAGCACAGGCAGTATGAGAAAAATGGAGACAATCATGCTGTCTGTTTTGGAACTACTATTCCCATCATTTGAGGGTTTTTTTGGGATGTAGACAAAAAGTAAGGCAAACAAAATATTACCATAGGTCTTGTACCGTTAGCTGTACCAAAAACTGATTATGACCTCAATGCTAGTCCATATCCGACCCTCTCATATCAGAAAAGGCTAGAAGGGAGCACAACCGCTGTAACAAAATCTGTAACAATATAAAAACATCTCTTCTACTCAGAATGGACACTTCCAAATAACGATAGGCAAGCAAGAAGAGGATGAGTCTCATCAGCCTCACAGGGGTCCACTGAACACAGAGGCCTCCCGGCACCAGAGGCGCAAGCTGGAACTGGCACCACCCGACAGTCCCGTAGGTTCAACACACTACTGATGTCACAAGACATTGAATATGATCAGTCTACACAGAAAAGTGGTGGAGGGAAAGCCACTGAACTATATGATAACTATTCACATGGCGCATATAAACAGATGTCAAAGCAAACAATTATCAGACACTGTAAGGACAGCCCTTTTCTCTCAGAAGCTACAGAGTCACTCATTCAACATGTTGAGTTTGATAACACTCCAGAAATTAGCTTAATATATGTTAAAACAGCAGAAGCATCAGACAAATGATGTGATAGAAAGATACAAGGAGATGATGTAGAAGAGGATTTATTCCTGTTCTCAAAACGCTGTCCCAAAGATCTGACGGGAAGAGATTTAATGCTAGTCAATGGTGAAAAAGCAGCAGACCCTAATACTTATTTGTATACTTTTTTTAAAAAGGTACAAGAGATTTCCTGCGATGATAAACACAGTTGGACACAGAATGGACAATGACACATTTCACAGGTTTAAACATAGACTGGTATTTTACTTGAAAACCTTTTCTAAGGAACATGACATAATAATACATGGTATTTATATAGTGCTTTTCCTGGTGCTCAGACACGCTGAGCCTGCAGTGACTGACATCCTGATGTAAAGTGGCCCTATTATTTGAAGGTTTCATATTCGGAAGAGTCCAGTGTGTGGGAGAGAAACTCCCCCTGGAGGGAACACAGGGGTTTGAGCCTTTGCAGACCATTTACATGCACACAAACCTATAGAACACACTACAGGAGAGGGAACACCATAAAAGCAGAATAGGGCCTCTTTAAAACAAGTGCCTTCATTTGTATTGGCACAGGAGTGTGTGTCTTACAACCATGATGTGTCCCTTGTTACACTGAGTGGTACCCAGGAAAGAGAGGCTTACTGCCCACATGTTCAAACATTTTCTACAAGAAACAAAAAACAGTTATTTTCCTATTTAAGATATGTTCTATACCTCAGCCATATTTCACAAGAGATACACTGCCCACTAGGGTTGGGAACCGAAACTCGGTTCCAGATGAGAACCGATAAGAAAATGCTGGGTACCGGGTACTCATACAAAATACACAATCTCGGTTCTGCTTAACGGTTCCTAAACGCGGTAGACCCTGTATTCCAGCGGGTCCGTCTGTGCCGCGGTGACTCTGTGGAATACAGGGCGGGCCTGGAGAATCACAGAACGGCCGGTCGTCAGCGGGCCGTTGACGGCCGGCTCGGCACGCTGACGGCCGGCACCGCCCTTTTTAAACGGCATCATGTAAGTTGCGCTGACAGGCGACAGAGGTCCACAGTTGCCCCGCACCCTCCCTCCCGTAGACAGTTCACGAGCTCAGTCACTTCATAACACCAAAGATGGATTGCGGTAAATGCTCTAAAGTGAGGCTCCACTTAGGCATGGGCGGTATCATTTTTTTCGTACCGTCATACCTTGCTGACATCATACCGTGGTATACGGTATATGACGGTATCAGTCCCAATTTAAGGGGTAATTTCTCCCAAAAAAAATTTTTTTACTCACTATATCAACAGCCCCACCAAAAATATTTTCCACCAGCCGCCACTGACGGTATGACTTGGGTCGACTTGAGTGAGGTGGCATTCGGCGGCAAATAGATGTTTCGATTGGTATATTATATGTTCGGTGTAAAATGCAGCCCGAGCCGGTAGACGCTCGCGAAGTGCCGCGACGTGCGCGCAAGTGCAAAACAAGGGCTGCATACATGACACATTGTGCAAATGGCACATTTTGAGATCGGATACAGGACGCGTTTGTAGATGTTCGACGTTGTTTCCATAGTGAGCTAAGTTAACAATATATCATCATACATAAACATTTTCCGGGAGTAAATACTTGACTTATTGAATAAAGTTTGCTATATTCACTAACTAGTTTGGCAATATTATTCCGTGCATGTGTTAAAAACCTTATTTCCATTTGATTCATTGGATTACTCGCGTGAATGTTTAGCACGTAAATGCTTTCGTTTTTAA
>NW_011345405.1:11718-16979 GCF_000735185.1 Notothenia coriiceps | reverse complement strand
TATATGTATATACAGTGTATACATGTTATAGTATATATATATTATATTGTATTATTTAACTTGATAGGTTTATTTCCCTCATCTGCTTCTCCTCCGTGTATTATGATATATAATATTACAGTATATATATATTATTTACCTTAATAGGTTTTGTTCCCTCCACCAGGACCTTCCCGTGCATCTCCTCCATGGCGGTGCAGGCCTGTGACGACTTGCTGAATTTAACGTAAGAAATCCCTTTGGACTCCTTTGTCTGTTTATCTTTCACCACCCAGACGCCCTGAACGTCCCCGAAAACAGCGAAGCTTTCCCGCAGCTGCTCCTCCGTCAGGGAGCGGCTGGTGACGGCGAACAGCCGGCTGTTGGGCGGGTCGTCCAGGTTCTCCTGTTTAGCGGGTAGGTCCTCCATCTTTGATGCAAACTGGAAGCGGGGATAGTGACGCGCTACTTCTTCCTCCGGAATGTCTACTTCTTCTTCTGGTGGTGTAATGCCGGGCGGGACTTAAGGTGTAAAAGGCGCCTTACCGCCCCCTAGTGTGCGGAGCGGAGATCATGGGAAAAGAAAGGGAGGACCATGAGAAAAATATAAATAAAATCAGCAAAACATTTTAAGAAAATGAAAATATAAATACAAATAAAAAATAGTTCAAAATGAAAACAAGATATAAACAAAATATATATACAAATAAAAATACAAACTAGTTAAACAAATAAATCAAGACACAAAAATGAATACAAATAAAAGTACACAAAAATAAAGATACAAATCCAATTGAAATTAGCTAAAAAAAACAATATATATGAATTAAAGTTAAAAAATAAAATTGGTAAAAATAAAATAAGATCAAAACTGAAAAATAAATAAATAAAATATTGCTCAAAATAAAACAAGAACAAAAGTGAAATGTGTATCCTCCTAAACACCAGATACCTTCTTGAGATTTAACGAACCCCATGGGTGAACGAAAGGCTGCTTTTGTTTACTTATATTATACAGAACTTAAATTCAGTGAAGCAATTTCAACCATAATCCTACATACTTGGACAATGAGTCAAGAAATATGATATAAAATAAATATAAAATATAATATTTGGATAAAGGCGATGAGGTGATGGTGTAAAACCATAACCCACAGTTTTGAAGCCGTCTTCACAGCAGAACAGCGCCCTCTAGAGGCCCTGGGGTGTAGCTGTCCTCTGTTACACGAGGATGCGGCAGGAAGCTTTTACACCTGATTAAGGTTATAAAAATCACATTTAAAAAAATAAAAAATGTACTATGATTGAATTAAATAACATATTTCACCTCTAAAGGGAAATAGTAATATATATATATATATATATACAATACATTTAACACAAAAAACAACGCTTAAGAGTCTTTTAAACAATAGTAAATTAGAAATGTCTTTATAATCTAATCATATTTGAACGTTTAGTATTGGTGCCAAGAGATTTAAGTTTCAATATCAGTCAAATACGATATAAAATCGGTAAAAAGCATAAAAGTCGACTATTTGTTTGTGCTACAGTATATGTTTAATTGATCAAATAAGAGAGTTTCCAACACAGTAAGCAGAGGAAAACTACGACCAATGGTTTAACGTTTAAGTAGTCGATAATTCTTCAGAAATCTTTTAATCAATATATAAAGGTCAAAACATTTCATCTTTCAGCCACCGGGTCAGAGAGATAACTCAAATAAAAAATGTAGTCATTGGTTTAGTGATTATCAACTGGGAAAAAGCTATTAATTAGAACATATTATAAGTATTAAAAGTTGATCTTAATCTATTTAAAACATATGTATTAATATGCTGGATTAAGTATACTACGTCAACTCCCACGTCAGCTGATGAATGGCGTCAGAAACTCGTGACCTGTTGGTTTCTCAGGAATGATATCTATGTGGGTGAGTGTGTGTGTGTGTGTGTGTGTGTGTGTGTGTGTGTGTGTGTGTGTGTGTGTGTGTGTGTGTGTGTGTGTGTGTGTGTGTGGTGTCGAGTGACCCTTTTGAGGACGGAGTACAATGGATAAAAAAGTTTTTTTTCAGTGTCACCCTTTAACAATAATATAAAATGAGACTTTATTGAGTTATCTGAACATATTTTGAATTAATTTAATTCAGGGTTTGACCCCTGACCGTCTGTCCGAGGTCACCTTTAAAACATGCTAAGAACTGTTTTTGTTTATTTTTATTACATTGTTTATTTTCTTTTAAATGTTATTGTTAAGATGCTTGGTAGTCTGCTCCACATTGTATATGTTAACCCTTTTACTGAAGCAGCCTATACTTTATCTGTGTTATTATGATGTAAACTGTCGTATATAGGGAGTTAGTTACATCCTACAGTTTTCTAAAGTTATTTTACAGCAAATGTGAATCCATTAATGTTTGTCTTATTCACATAAAATAATAATGTACGTGTAAAATAGCTCAATTATTCCGATGTGTCACTAACCAGATGTTTGTCAGCTTTATGAAGATGTTACCAGAAACACACACATTATAAAATGGAATATAATTGGAAAAGTCTGTTTGAAATTCCCATAAAGAAATGTATATTCTGCTGCTATAAATTCATTATTCCTCTTTACCACATCTTACTTAATTATATATTTATTTTTTGTGGACTTGCACCTAATCTCATAATGTATAAAAAATATTTACTCGTTTTTTTGTGTTTTTATTCCATTAATTTAATGTATTTAGCTTTTTCAATGTATGCCCTTATAAGGATACTCCAGCAGGTGCCTCTTGCTCCACAAGCTAGGGAATGCGTGGGCGCATCCCAACACACATGTATCGCTTCCTTCCTAGCGTCCTTGGCTTACCTTTACGGGAATTATGACGAATTTAAGCATTATATTTCAAATTGTTGCTATAATTGTTTTATCAGTGTTTATTTTAGTGCCGTGTACATCATAACCTAACTATTTAATTGAGTTTAATTATGTAAAGTTGTGTAAGGAAACGTTGGTTTGTAGAAATGGTACGCAGCCTGGAATTAATCTACGACGTAGGGATCTCTAACGTAATCGCCGCTCACGTGACTGATGATGACGTCGAAAGCCGGTGCCTCTAAAGTGAAGTGACCTTCTCTCCGACAGAGAGGAACCATCAGCCGAGAGAAGATCCTGCTTTATCCCCGCATATCTCCACCGAAAGGTAAACTATCACACTTCATACTCAGCTTATATATCAAACAGACACTGAGGGTGGGGGTGTTGGTGTTTAAATGATGCTAAAATACAATATAAGGGATCAAAGAGGAAGAGATGCTGAGAACTAACGGTTAGCTACCCGGCCGCCCATTTTGGTGCATCGCGCCGGCTACTCTCTTTACGTAAATCCATCTTTGATTCTACTCAAACGGTTAATTAAATTGTGGATTTAATTGTTGTTTTAAATATATACATGTAATGTCCTTCCTCGTGTCTTCTCCTGGCAGCAAAGGTGTTCGTTAACTACGCCGACATTGAAGCATCCTTGAACCCTCACCTTGTTAGCAGCTAGGATAAAGATGGTTACCGTAATATCAAAGTATAAGCGCGGATAAGAAGAAAATAGCCTACGTTTCAAAATAAGAGCATGGAAGCTTATTTTTAACTTTATGATGTGTGTGTCCTTGATGGGAAGAATGTGTGTGAGGGGTAGCCCGCCATGTTAGAATATTAAAAGGCTGTCTGGGTTGTGGTACCTATGCTATCTTTATCTTATAGTAATATTATAGGGAATGGGATTGGACGTTAACACCTGATGCAAGTGCGAGATATAACATGGGGGGGAAATACCGTTTAATAATATGTAACTGCTCCTAGATAACGTTCAGCAACTGGCGATATTAATCAATTTTTGTCTCAGTTGTGAGTCGTGTTTTCCTCACTGCGGGTTTAATTTCTTGTGGGTCATGTAAGGACAGCAATGTCTGTGTGTACCCCTTGTAAATTACATTTGAGCTTTTTTTGAAAAGCGCTACCTGCTACACACTGGAAGCTTCCATTTAATGTAGGAGTCACTGATAGTGAAGCTAATGGCTGGTTATGTATTCACTGTAAAGGCTTCCCTGGTACTGGTCGTGTAAGGAGTGGAGACACACACACACACACACACACACACACACACACACACGCACGGCCCCACATACTCTTAAAAAAAGCTGTTTTTTGCACACTTTTAGACCCAGTTTCATCATGTATATCTTAAGCTAAAGTACATCAATCGTTGCTCCCTTATTTCAGAACCACTTTTCTTGTGATGTAACCCGAGCTGAGGCTTTTATTTGGAGCTGTTTCCGGTTTGTATCCATGTCAGATTTCTCTGAAATGACCTCAGTGCTGGGAGGGAAAGTCATGACTTGGTGTGTGTGTGTGCCTTTTAAATGACATTTGAGCTTTTCATTTGAAAAGCTGCTTCATACTGGAAGCTTCCATGTATTGTAGGAGATAGTGAAGCCTATTTAAAGCAAGTGTGTCCACTGTAAAGGCTTCCCTGGTATTGGATACATACATATGTACAGACACACACACACACACACACACACACACACACACACACACACACACACTGAGAAATAGATGTTTGTTTTGCAGGTTTTTACAGCCTTTCCTCCACAGTATCAATGACAGATCTTAAGCTACGTTTTGTTGTACTCCATATACAGTAACGTGAGCCGAGGCTTTTTATTTGGATCTGTTTCCGCTTTATTTCCATGTCACATTTCCTTGAAATGACCTCAGTGTCTTGTTTGCAGAGTAAAGAAAGTATAAAATCCAGGTGTAGACGTTTATCTTGTCCTCAAAACGACCTTCACTACGTGTCGCCGGGCAAAAAAAGAGAATGAGATTCCTGCCATAACTGAGACTAAGAATAGAAAAGAAGCAGCTAAATTAATATAATAGTATTTAACTTCTCTCATGACCTTTGACACATATTTGAATCGGTTTTATTTAGGCATGCGTGGTTTGTGATATTGGGTTTTATGTCCTCACATCATGTCATTCACCTGACTTAAAGGTGCCCCGTGTTGGGGGACGTTGTGCGGCTCACTGCAGCGAGGAGTGGACAGTGTGAGCTGGCTTACTGGTGTCGTTTCCTGGTTGCTGCGTGGGGTCTGCGGGACACAGCGAAACCCAGCCCGAACACACACACACACACACACACACACACACGAAAAATCTCCAACGAAGCGTTCTGGGGCTTTTTTCTTTTTTTTTTAAACACCTTGAATTTCAGGGGGGGGCGCGGGGCTCCGTTGGCG
>NW_011345405.1:10017-11678 GCF_000735185.1 Notothenia coriiceps | reverse complement strand
TTATAGATTATTTGCAATTTGGTGCTATATATATATTAAAAAAAAAAAATTATATATACACCTTGAATTTCAGGGGGGGCTCCGTTGGCGGGGCGCAGCGCCCCTCCAAGACAATGGTAGGGGAAACACTGCAGTATTAATATTCATTAGAGGGGAAACTTACACATTGTTACAGCAGAAAAGAGTCAAACATAGCTTAATGCTAACTAAGAAGCATGCATAAACAAGAAGAATTACACAATTTACAGAATACACATCCTGTAACAGTTCTAAGGATATAGCAGCCAGGTATATATATATATTTTGCACAGATTACACACGGCATCTATTGCACGTCTGTCCGTCCTGGGAGAGGGATCCCTCCTCTGTTGCTCTCCCTGAGGTTTCTCCATGTTCCCCTTTAAACTGTGGGTTTTCTCTGGAAGTTTTTCCTTGTACGATGTGAGGGTCTAAGGACAGAGGGTCTAAGGACAGAGGGTCTAAGGACAGATGGTGTCGTATTGTCCTACTGATATTCTGTACAAACTGTGAAGTCCACTGAGACAAATGTAACATTTGTAATATTGGGCTATATAAATAAACATTGATTGATTGATGCCGACAGAACAGCTAAAAAAGACATTTCACACCGTGTCAGATTTTGGTTGTTTCGGGGACGTGGAGACGATAATAAATCATATTGTTTGTTGTTTACATATACTCATTCTGGGAATTGAAAAGGGTTAAAGGTCAAAGATGGGTTTGGGTAAAAGTACAACGGGGTGAGAGACTACCGATTTGCATTTCTGCCCGATTTGCATTGCGCATGCGCGAGTCATAAACGTCTCAAATATCTATACAGAAATCTTTTATGTAATTTTATTTAATTTGAAATAAAATGAAAGACATTCACAGTTAATGTAATTAGATATAAATTATTAATGCCATACATTTGAGCATGCATTCACAGTAAATCATTCTTCAGTATGATAGCTGTAGAAGTTAAATCCATGTCTCACTTATTCTGAGAATGTAGTTAACCCACTAAAAGGAGTTGTTAAATAGTGAAGTCACGTTGTAATCACAATAACTCATCTCTCTCGTTCAGATTCATGTTGTCGTTCTGCTTTGCCAAACGCCACTGTGTCAAATGTCCTATTTGGGTTGCCGTATGTAGCTGTCCAATATGGCAGACCATCTCACGCTTGAGCAATGCAAATCGGGCAGAGATGCAAATCGGGTAGTCGAACAGGGACATGTGTGTCTGGGGAGGCTAAACGGGTGAAAGGGATATTAAAATGTTAGAAAAGTGTCAAAATAACTATAATTTCACAGGAAGACTGGGACTAGAGGAATGTGAGAATCTGGTGAGGGATATTTCCAAACATCTGGAACTCTGACTCCTTTTGAATCCAGTTCTGTTCACTCCTCACTCAGCTGTTATTCATGTTTTATCTTTGCTTCCTAATGTCTCCAACGTGTTTCATGCTCTGAATGTCTTTCATGTTTGTTAAGCACTTTGAATGGCCTTGTGTTGAAAGGTGCTCTATAAATAACCTTGCCTTGTTGTTGTTGTTTGTGTTTGTGCAGCTGACGATGGGCGACGTAGCGAAGGGAAAGAAGGCGTTTGTGCAGAAATGTGCTCAGTGCCACACAGTGGAGGAAGGGGGGAAACATAAGGT
>NW_011345405.1:5298-8958 GCF_000735185.1 Notothenia coriiceps | reverse complement strand
AGTAGAAGTACTCAGGTCTTATACTTGAGTAAAAGTTGTACTCAGATCTTGTACTTGAGTAAAAGTAGAAGTACCAGAGTGTAGGAATACTGTTACAGTAAAAGTCCTGCATTCAAAATGTTCCTCAAGTAAAAGTAGAAAAGTATTATCATCTAAATATAGTTGAAGTAGAGACAGTAAAAGTAGTCATTGTGCAGATTGGTCCATTTCAGAATAATAGATATGATATGTTTTATAATGATTGATCATGAAAGTGTTCTCAAAGCTGGTAAAGGTGCAGCTAGTTTGAATGACTTTGTATACTGCAGGGTAGCTGGTGGATTTACTCCAGGTGGAACTAAAGTCTGATTTAACACGTGATTATATTTCACATCATTCATCCACATCTGAGAAGTAACTAAAGGTATTAAATACATGTAGTGGAGGAAAAGTACACCATGTACCTCTGAACTGTAGAGAGTAGAAGTACACCATGTACCTCTGAACTGTAGAGAGTAGAAGTACACCATGTACCTCTGAACTGTAGAGAGTAGAAGTACACCATGTACCTCTGAACTGTAGAGAGTAGAAGTACACCATGTACCTCTGAACTGTAGAGAGTAGAAGTACACCATGTACCTCTGAACTGTAGTGGAGTAGAAGTACACCATGTACCTCTGAACTGTAAGAGGAGTAGAAGTACACCATTTACCTCTGAACTGTAATGGAGTAGAAGTACACCATGTACCTCTGAACTGTAGAGGAGTAGAAGTACACCATTTACCTCTGAACTGTAATGGAGTAGAAGTACACCATGTACCTCTGAACTGTAGAGGAGTAGAAGTACACCATTTACCTCTGAACTGTAATGGAGTAGAAGTACACCATGTACCTCTGAACTGTAGTGGAGTAGAAGTACACCATGTACCTCTGAACTGTAGTGGAGTAGAAGTACACCGTAGAATAAGGTGGAAATACTCAAGTAAAGTACAAGTATCTAGAAATTCTACTTAAGTACAGTACGTTAGTAAATGTACTTTAGACCTCTGATGTTTGAACAGAATAAAACAGATTACAGTCTGAATTGTTTTCTGAGTAAAACGCCTCGAGATAAAAACAGTGAACGTGACATCTACTATCTTAAAGCAATCAATGCAAAGTCATCATCATCAATTCTGAGTAATTCATACTCTGACGCACACACACACTCACACTCACACACACAGACAGACACACACACACACACACACACACACACACACACACACACACACACACACACAGACAGACAGACAGACAGACAGACAGACAGACACACACACACACACAGACCTGCTATGTGTTACATAATCCTCCGGTGAAGTGTTTCCAGGAACAGCTGAGTCCACGTCTCCCCCCGATCAAAGCTCACACACACACACACACACACACACACACACACACACACACACACTGACCTTTATGGTGCCAGCCTGTGGAACGTCATATAATGATCAGTCAGTGTGCAGTATGTAATACAGATAAACAGCTGATGATGTTATTAATGTCGTCTTAATTAGATTCTAATTTAATTTCCTCTTTTCTTATCTAAAGTAAACATAGTGACATCACAGTGTCAACAAACTCAGATAATTGTGGCAGTAGTGTGTTGACAGTAGATATGGATTTAATAAAACATATCTATAGAGGAAGTACAATAAGCAGCTTGAGAACGCACTCTTGACAAGCAGTGCATTATAAAGTACATGTTTTGTTGATTATAATAAATAAAGTGTAACTAAGGTTTCAGCGTTGTAGAACCTGTGAGGTGAGAAGGAGAAAAACTGTCAACTCCTCTGACATATTCAACAAACGTATTTTAATCAGGAGAGACGGTTCTGATGTAGGAATACATATTTATTGCCAGGAATACACAAACGGTCTGAAGGGGAGGGGCTTAGCTTGACCCTGGTGGTGGTGAATGGATAGTTGGGGTCGGTCTGAAGGGGAGGGGCTTAGCTTGACCCTGGTGGTGGTGAATGGATAGTTGGGGTCGGTCTGAAGGGGAGGGGCTTAGCTCGACCTTGGAGTCAGAGGAAAGACGGTCTTCCTGGTTGAACTTGCGCTGAGCTTCATGTGTCTGCTTTGCTATAATACTTTCTCTCTCTTCCTCTGGCAACTCCAGCTTCTGGATCTTGTTACCCTGCTTAGCTTCCCAAATTAACCAGAAAGCATGTGCTATAGCTGATGAAACACTGTATTCCCACTTCTTTAGTTCCAAGTTGAGATATTGTAACGGGTTTTGTCCTTAAAAAGCTAAATACTGACAGATGAGGATCCTTGAACTTAGAAGCCCACCTGTTATGATCTGAATGAAACCTGTGCAGGTGCTTTAGCTCAATGGATGTCTACCAACCTGAAGGTCAGAGGTTCAACTCCCTCTCTTATCTCATGGAAATAACGAGGCTGTGGTAATTGTGCTGGAAAAAATGGAAATGAGAAACAGAACTCGGGCAAAGTTAGAGAGAACCAGTGGAGTAGGTAAGTTTGAGGAACCGGCTCGAGATACACTTTTTGTTATATTCCATGGAATGCTCTTAACATCCCGATAGCAATGAATATCTGAAGTGCTTTGACAACAAATCCATAAAAAATCTCATCTGTGGAAGCCGTGGTACTGTAAAAAGCACGACCAATCATCTGAGCTGGCCCGGCTAAAGTAACTGGATGGCCTAGCACTGCGTGTAAAGAGCCACGTGCCTTGACCTAAGTTACCGAATTTGTTTACGCCTGCTGTGGAGTTACCACGCATACAAGTCGATTCACGACAACGAAGGTTCGGTTTCAGACTAGCTAACTAACCTTTTTAAATTGCTACTTCAGGCGATGCACGCACAACCTACACGCCTGGTCTCTTAGAGGGATTTTTACGTGACAACTGTTTCGTAAACATTAAACGACGAATCGCAATTAAATTACGAAACCCTACATATGTTATCACTCAAACCCATGAAATATAAAATTGCTTGTTTTGAATTAATATTAACTGACTTTCTTTAACTGTATGCCTACATGATTTACGTATACAAACTAGTAAGTGAACAAATTTTTGCCACAAATGTCATTAGCGAAAAAATTAAGCGTTCCAGTACACCGCCTTTTTTCAGGCCTCACTCCTAACAATTGGCGAGTGACGACAGGAGTGTCGCCCGCCCGCCCTCGAATTTGACACTCTATGTTGTTCAAGTTTGTAGTGTGCGACTTATGCTATCATGGACTCATCGAATGAGTACGAATGACGTCCATGTGCTTGGTCGACGCTACGTCTAGACACATGTCGCATTGTACACTCTACAATATGACCATGCGACCATTGTTGTCCTTTACGAGACAACTACCAGTAGACGGTGCTATTACATCGAAAACGCCTCCTATAATTCGACTAACATTATCTAAGAGCGACCTACTCTAATTAGTCTAAAATCAGTTACATAGTATATCGAAGGCATATATAGTATCTCTCTGATTTACCACCCATCCATTAAGCCTCTTTGTCGGCTCACACCGATCTTTACAACTTTTATGGATGTTGCCGCTTTAGACGGCTGAAGGAATGTCCTCGGAGGACGGTCTCGCTGTGTGTTTGCCGCGTGCACCTACTGGTTACTCCCTCGCCTCCTCATCACGTGTCTACCTTCCAGA
>NW_011345405.1:0-5253 GCF_000735185.1 Notothenia coriiceps | reverse complement strand
TAAGTGGCAGATTTGTTCCGCCTGTGTATTTTCAAATTCTAGCGCACTCGAGCTGGTTTCTCCAAAATGACCGACCCCACCTTTAAGTCGAGGTTTTTCTAACGGACATGTTCAGGAAACCTGGGTTTTCTGGAACGTGTAGAAAATGGACGGTCACTTCCTGTGTTGAGTTTGAATTAATGTTCTTTAACAACATCTCCCTGTCCTCCTGTAACCCTGACCCTGATATACGCAGGAACCCACCACGTCATTTTTTTACTGTAGTCTTTATTTTTTATTTAATTAGATTGTACTCTGTTATTGATGCACTTTGTACACATTAACATGAAATACTAGAACTCGTGTTTTCATGACTCCCTGTTTTACTTGTTTCTGAGTAGACGCTAAAATACAACCCTAAGAGTAAATGGTGTTTTGTCCGGTGTTCGGTCACAAGAGGGCAGCACATCCACAGGATAGATGTAAGGTTGTTTCAGGTGTTTTCAGTGATTACACACTTAGTTCTTTGCTCTGCACTACTTTTCCAACATTGTTTATTTAACTTCTTAAACTAATGCTGTTTGCATTTCTCTTCTCCAACTCCCCTGTACATTTTCCTTTTCCTTTATAACTTTCATTATGAGCTTTTCCAGTCACCGTCGAGCCTCCTCCATTTCACAAACAAATTGTATATCATTTCCAATTCTGTTTTGAATGTGATCTTTGCTCCATTTGCATAATAATAATACATGATAGCGTCACATTTCGGACGTTACTTATGTACCATTTTATTTTTCCTACCTTTTATATTTATTTTATATATAACACAACCTGACTCTGACCCTTTAGTCTTTTTACCTGAGTGACATCAGCAGGTGATTTAATGAGCTTTATGTATGTGGTGTAAACATGGCACAGCTGGGAGAGGAGGAGGAAACAGGGAAAGAAACACTGAGAAATATTCCCAGTTCCAGTTCCCAAACATTCCTGGAAACGAGCCGTGGGAAATGGGCAGACATTATTTTTAAATCTCAGAGAGCCTCTTCCTTGAATTATCCAGCATTTTCTCAGAAACCAATCATACAAACTCTAATATTTAATATTTTTAGACGAGACAAAGGGAAAGGATTCAGATCTATACTCAGATACTCACAGGATATCGATGATAAAGTTTTATAAATACAAAACGTAGGTGCATTACTTCCAAATGTGTTCAGCACTTTGGTTTATTGTTTGTGCCAAAACAGATATATTTAACCTGGGCCACATGACACACTAACACGAAGGGTCTCTCCAAACGTTAAAAAACAAACCATATCAATGTTATTTATTGATTTTCTTATGAATAAATCCTGATATTTCTGTTGAAAACTAGACTTTTCTTCACACTCCTTAACTCCACCCATCTTCTACCTCAGCAGCAGGTTGCTCTCGTATCTCATTAATAATGATCTTTATAAAGAAACGATGTGCTTTGTTAAAACAGGGTCAACATGTTATACAGATGTTATCTCCATGAATGAAAACGTAGACGCTGAAGGGTTCCTCTTATCGTCTCCATCTGATAAACAAACCTTTATTCTCTTACAGCCGCGGTTCCCAACCTGTGGGCTGCAGCCCTCTAGTGGTCCGCGAAGGCATTGCAAGTGGGCCGCCAAATAATTAGTAAAACAATGTGATTTGTGTGGAAACATTTCATTATTACGATTTTTCCTTTCTCTTTCTCGATCCTCCGTAGCAACAGTGATTACAGTCCTTGACAGCGGTCTGTTCTACTGGATTAACAACGTGTCACATGTTCTGAATTGACCAATCAGAATCGAGTATTCAACTAAACCGTGTAATAAAAATGGCGGTTTGTTACTGATGGCCAGCTCCTTTTCGAATTAAAATAAAAAATACTCGAGAACTTTATTTAGCCTCCGTATTGTTGGTTGAATGTGGGCCGCAAATATTTTTGATTCTTAAGTGGGTTGAAAAAGGTTGGGAACCGCTTTCTTACATCATTCACAATATTAAAGGAAAGGATAGGAAACACTTTTGATTTATCATTGATTTCAGTAACTTTAATGATATGTGAACCCTAACCCTAAAAAACACAGCTTACACAAAGATTGTATTAAAGCAGATGTTTCCATAGCCCTTAATGATATATCACAATAATACAGTGCAGAAATCATCCAAACAACAAATTAAAAACACAATATGACATATTACAAGTTTGAACATAGCCTAACTTTGAAAAGAATAATACGAGAAATTCTTCTTTAAAGAGTCAGTGTGTGCACTCCAGTGATCGGACTAACATCTGTATCCAGTGGAACAACAGGTTTAGACTCTTTAAAACACAGTGAAAATGACGACTAGGTAAACAAACCTAGAAGCAACAACAGTTACAGTAAATGTACGGAGTTTCAGCCAAACACTCTCGGGCAGGTTCTGTATCTGAGAGCTGTGATGATGAGAAACGGGATCATGTTGGAGCTAAAGGGTGAAAAGTTCCCCAACGCCCTCCAGTGTCGTGACTTTTACAGATGTTCAGTTCAGGTTCATTTCCAAAGGCTGTAAATCAGTCAGACGTTCAGAACAATCACTAAATAACTAACATTAAAGTTGGCTTTGACCTTTTTCCATCAGCTTTGGAAAGAAAAGGTCAAAATCTTTGGAAACACAGAAATACAAGGAAGTAGTAGGTTTGAGGCCCTTTGGTGAACAGGGTGAAGAGCTTTCCGTCAGACGGCTGTTTGTGGTGAAATGCATGTATACTTCTCATCTGATTCACAGCTCTTGAACTTTCTTTTGTCACCCCGTTAGTGGCTTATCGTCAGAAGGAACATTCGTCATAAAACATTTTCTGCAGAGACACCTTCTTTTGAGTGATTTGCAACCAGTTATCAAACCTGCCGACACACGTTCACATCGCAGAGGAACATTCAGTATTTCTGCAAGAATTTGTTTCTGTAACAGTAAAAAAAAGACAAGAAACTTCCTCTGGAGGGATTTTAGCCTCTGCAAACCATTTACATGCATTAAAACATATAATCACATACAGGAGAGGGAACACCGCAGAAAGAGGAATAGGGACTCTTTAAAAAGGCTAAATGCTTAATTGTACAAGAAAACATGTTTGTAGTGCTCATGAAAAACGTTCAACGGAGCGTAAAACGTGTCTGAGTTTGGAGAAAGATATGGAAATGAAAAAGAGAATTATTCGGAAATAAGAGAGTAATAACAGAGTGCGTGTTCTTCCTGATTCCTCTGTGACCTTTGCTTTGATGCATTAAAGGTCAAACACATCCCAGTTTATTCAGTATAGTTTAATATTCTCTTTTACAGCGAGAGGTCGTCAGTTCTCGTGCGGCTGCTCGTCCCTACAAAAAACATCCTGAAATGCAAAATGTTATTGTTTAAAGAATGGGTGTAAGAACAAGTATGTGTAGTGCTCATGGAAACGGTTTTACGGAGCAGAACACGTGTCGCAGTTTGGAGAGAAATATAGAAATTAAAGCAATTTTTGAGACTGAGAAAAGTGTTTTAAAGTTTCAGCCCCGATTCCTCCGGCTGTACGACCTTTGTTTTGATGCATTAAAGGGTCAAACATGTCCCAGTTTATTCATTCGTTATGTGTCGTTGAGTATTCTCTTTTTACACCGAGAGGTCGTCTGTTCTCGTGCGGCTGCTCGTTCCACTCGTTTTGCTGAATCTGCGTTTGTCCTTCTGACAGATTCCTCCGTTCGGACACATCATCAAACCGCCTGCGCCGCCATTTTGGCTCTGAACGCCCCTGACGTCCCTGCCTGATGGGGGGTAGGAGGCAGTGCCTGTCCTCAGGTATCCGCCATCTTGGATCTGATTGTTCCCAGCTTCCTGCCAGCCAGGAGTGATGAAGGTGTTCTGGTTCTGGTTCTGAGAGAAGCAGCTCATCTGCAGCATGTTCACTTCTTTGGCCATTTTGTGCTTCTCAGTCGCCATGTTCTCAGAGTTCTGTTGGTCAGCCAGGCGGTGGTTTGGGAAGGGGAGGGGCAGGAAGAGAGACGAGCCAATCACACACTGGCTGAAGTCCGGAGGGGGGGGGGAGGGGGGGGGAGGAGAGAGAGAGAGAGAGAGCTGCCGGGCGAGAGACACTTTACCTGAAGCGGCGGCACGGCGGTTCGACAGGTAACCCCTGGAGAGAGAATTAGAAAAGTTAACGTGATTTGAGACTTTTTGAGACCCAAAAAGTCTCAAAAAGTGTTATGATAGAAATGTATAGTTGGGACATTTGCACAATTAGCATAAGTTCCGTTAATTAGCATTTGTGGACAAATGTCGTGGCCGCTTTGGACAATTTTGGAGTGTTTTTTTAGGTAAATTGAGGTTTCTGAGTCCATTTCTGACATTTTCAGGGTCAAAAATGACAGTTTTAACCAGATAGTGGCCCTATTTGTTCTGTGCCATGATTTTGATGAATTCTGGGTGGATTTTGAAGTATTTAGAGGAGACTGGACAGATGTTTTGTAACAGTTTACATCAAAGTTGTAGGACCGGTAGAGGAACCGTCTGGAACGAGATTTAGAGAAGCAAATATATGATATATCTATATATTTGTATTTTTGTATTTTATTATATAACTATGTTGTATTGTTGGAGGAGCTCGGGTCAGAATAATTTCATTGCCTTTTTTGTTGAGACCAAAAGTGTTACGTTAGAAGTGTACAGTAGGGTCTCCAGCACAGACACAGCCGGATGCTAACCTGCATATGTTGGGACATGTACACAATTAGCATAAATTGCGTATTTAGCATTATAGACTATTGGCTTTTTGGAGTAGTATCTGGGGGTAATTGAAGATGTTGAATACATTTTTCTCTCACAACCAACCAATCACATTCTCCTAAACATGGAGCTCTATTTAAGCTGCCAGGTCTTCCTGCCTCTGCCTCGCTATGCTGCTGCTGCTGTGTTCACTTGCTACTGCTACGTTTATGTTCCTGCTGCTTGCCTGCCCCACCACCACCGCAGCTTCCACCCCAGCTTCCACCCCAGCTTCCACCCCAGCTTCCACCCCAGCTTCCACCCCAGCTTCCACCCCAGCTTCCAACCCAGCTCCACCCCAGCTTCCACCCCAGCTTCCACCCCAGCTCCACCCCAGCTTCCACCCTAGCTTCCACCCCAGCTTCCATCCCTGCTTCCGCCCCAGCTTCCACCCCAGCTTCCACCCCAGCTTCCACTCCAGCTTCCACCCCAGCTTCCACCCCAGCTTCCATCCCAGCTTCCAACCCAGCTTCCACCCCA
>NW_011345404.1:0-3405 GCF_000735185.1 Notothenia coriiceps | reverse complement strand
TCATTAATAAGCTTTTATGAGACATGAAATAAACAGGGCAACGTTGACCGGTTGCTTGCCAAATAGTGAGCCCACATTTATCTGTACTGCTAAGCCTTATTATAAATGTTAGTAACTCATTGATAAATGGGAATGTGTTTTACACTTTACAATAAGGCTCCCTTTTGGCAACTATAAATGTTAGTAACTCGTACATAAATGGTCATAAAGAGATGCCAAGAAACATCAAGATGGATGGGAGGGAATCAACTCAGTGAACAACAGATACCAAGGATGCTGGCTGATGAAGAAGACGAAGTAAGCTAGGTAACCAATATAAGGCTTAGTCATCTTGCCAAATAGTGAGCCTGTGTTGATGATAATGTTAGAACTGGTTTATAAATGGCTCTTAATGATTAATAAAGTGTTTACAACCTAATTAATAACCTAATTATAAACCCTTTATGAATCCTTTATAAGGGTAGTCTTATTCTAAAGTGGTACCGAAAGCTTTTTTGTGTGAAGCTCCTCTTGCTTGGAACAGTCTTCAAAAATAATTGAATCTGAGCAATTTGGTTCCACTGCATGTTTTTAAAGCTTGGATAGGGGAAATGCTCTTTGATATGTTGGTACTTGTAAATGTTGATAGGTATGTAAATGTTAAAAAGAGATCAATGATCTCAATGCTACCTGGTTAAATAAAGGTTTGAAATTAAATTAAATTAAATCACAAATAAATAATACTTTTTCCAATCTCCCTTAGATGTAATTGTACCTTAATTCCAATGTTCACACCTATCTGTAGTGGTAACCGTTTAGTTGTCTTTTTCTTTATCTAGGATTCAAGATATCCACCATTTAGATTTTTGCTCGACACAGATACAACTAGGGTCAACAGAAAAATAAGCCTTTACTTGGGCACATAAGTACTGTTTTTGAACAGTAAGGTCAACTGGAGTACATCTGCGACTAATGGGCATTTCATTAGTTTTGCATGTATTTACTCCCTAAGTCATTATCATTTATCCTGGAACATTAATGTTTGCACTTAATTTCATGATAAGCTATCAAATAGTTGTTGAGATAAACAATGTGTATGTTAAAATTAAAAATGTCAACCTGTTGATTTTGCAAGATGAAAAGTAAATGTGCCTTCACATTATATGTGATTAGCTCTTTGCCCACCATGAGGAGCACAGCCTTGATGTGAAAAAAACCAGATACGTTTTGTTTCTATGGCAACCTCCCCTTTTAACATGCCCCGCTAGAGCTGTGATTTGATTGGTTGCGCGTCGAAAGGTGAATTTGGAACGGTCCACGATGCCTAGTCAAGTGGCACCGCCCTCTTCATAGCATCGCTATGTCAGCGCAAAGCAGTTTTTCCACTCTTTCTTAAGGGTATCCCCAAAGTCAGTAGGATGTATCATCTGGGGACCTTGATTATTGGTACAACATTCAAATGCCAACAATCTAATATTACTTTAGATATGTGTTAAGAGAGATGATCCTACCCAGCCATCATTGAACCAAAGAGAAAGCAGTTGACATTTGGCACACATTTTTGTGACACCATTCAAAGCTACAATTAAAGCTACTGTGTGGCTCGATGTTGTCATTTTGTTATCAAGAAAAGCTGATGAAAACATGGTGTTGGCTTTAGGGCTGCAAATAATCATTTCTGTAATTGCTTATTTTCAAAGAAGTGTTAGTCTATAAAATGTCAGAACACGATGAATAATGCCCATAGCAATTACCAACACTCAAGGGGATTTTCAATTTGCTTGTATTGTACAACGCCCATTCTACAAGCCATTTAATAAAGAAATGCAGCAAAGGTTCTGCCTCTAACAAAAAACAAGTTATCCAACTAGTTTGTATAACAAACTAAAGTATTATTTCATTTTCAAATCAAATCAAGTTTTATTTATAAAGCACATTTAAAAGCGATTTTTGGTCGAGCCAAAGTGCTGCACAGTACATGTAATAAAAACACATTACTACAATCACAATAAAATACAATAAATTACAACAAAAAACAGGGAAAAGTCAGGAGTCGTGCTCCGCTCTGACTAGAAGGCCAGGGAGAATAAGTGTGTCTTAAGAGTAGATTTAAAAACCCCCAGGGTCTGGGCCGACCTCACATTTGAGAGGCAGAGTGTTGCAGAGCCTAGGGCCAGCTGCTGCGAAGGCTCGATGCCCTCGGGTTTTGAGCCTGGTCTTGGGCACTATCAGTAACAGCTGGTCAGCCGACCTTAAAGCTCTGGCTGGGGTGTAGCGATGGAGGAGTTCGGCTATATAGGCAGGAGCCAGCCCGTTTAGGGCTTTGAAAACAAATAAAATGATTTTTTGGACGTTTTGACGTTTGGACTAGCTGCAGGCGTTTAATTGAGGCCTGGTCCATACCCACGTACAGAGCGTTGCAGTAATACAGTCTAGAGGTAACAAAGGCATTAATAAAACCTTTTTAGGTCTTTGAAAGATAAATACGACTTGGTTTTGCCAATAGTCTCATTTAAAAAAAGCAGGATTTGACTACGGGGCTGACCTGCTTGTCAAATTTAAAAGTGCTACTTAAGGTCACTCCAAGGTTCATGACAGAGGGGAGGATGTTTTATTGAGAGAGCCCAGAATATCAACCGGAGAGGCTGGAGGTTGTGGTCCAAAAAAGATGAACTCAGTCTTGCTCTTGTTGAGGTTGAGAACATTTTTGCTCAGCAAGGATTTTATCTCTGTTAAGCAGTCCATCAACTGCTGTAGTGAGTGTTTGACATTTGCTTTGAGAGGCAGATAGATCTGTACATCGTCGGCGTAGCAGTGGAAGGGAATATTGTGTTTTGTGAGAATTGAACCTTTTTACTATGTACAGTAAAAAGAGGATGGGGCCCAGAATCGAGCCTTGGGGAACCCCACAGGTAAGAGGGGCTTTGGCAGAGGAGAAGGCACCTAGCTGCACTGAGAAGCTACGGTCTGTCAGGTAGGACCTGAACCATGCAAGGGCAGAGCCTGTGATGCCAGCAGACTGTTCAAGCCGTGAAAACAGGAAGCTATGGTCCACAGTGTCAAAGGCAGCTGTCAGGTCCAACAGCACCAGGACAGCTGGGCTACCTGAGTCGGCGGCTAAGAGCAGATCATTAAAAACTCTTAAAAGGGCTGTTTCAGTGCTGTGCATGGGTTTGAAGCCAGACTGAAACTTTTCGTGGATGCCATGTGTGGTTAAGAAAGACTGCAGCTGGGTGTAAACTACTCGCTCCAGGGCTTTAGATAAAAAAGATAGCTGGGAGATGGGCCTAAAATTTGCGAGAATGGAGGGGTCGAGATTTTTCTTTTTAAGTAGTGGCTGCACCACGGCATGTTTGAAGGCAGCTGGGACACATCCTGAGCTAAGAGAGGTGTTTATAAGTAATAAAATACTTGCTCAACTGATTC
>NW_011345403.1:0-1770 GCF_000735185.1 Notothenia coriiceps | reverse complement strand
TGTTGGGAAGTTTAAGCTGTAGTGATGCATCATAAACTGATCACATGTTGTGTATGAACAATCTTAAGTAACTAAAAACAACTTCATCACAGCACTTTAGTGATTTCATTTTTTTTAGCCACAGTTATAGGGTTATGCTCACCTCTGCTTGTTGCGGTCTTTCCACACCCTCCCAGATGCGGGTTTCCCCAGCGGAATGGCCGGAGTTAGTTTACCACTTGAACCCAAACGAGGCTTCTTCGCCGGGACGGTTTTTGAGCTCCTGGGTGCCGTTTCTGCCGGTGCAGGCCTAGACAGACAGCTGTCTCCATTAATAACAGCGGCTCCGGTTGTATCTGCTGCAGCCTCGGTGTGCGGCTCTGCGGGCACGGTACCCGGTTCCGGTTCGGTAGACATAGCGAGCTTGACCTCGGCCACACTCTCGAGTATCGGCACTGAATTATCCGTGTCTTTCTCCTCCTCAGCCGGCATCTCGTGCAGGACGGATCTCCTGGTCCTCCGGGTGGGAGTCCTCACCGGGGCCATGGAGTCCAGCAGCGCGGCAGGAGTGCGCACTTTGCGGCCGCTGCGGGTCCGCCTGGTCTCCGGCGGAGGATCCTGGGTCTCCTCCTCAACGAGATCCACTTCACAAACGGTATTTGCTTCCAACATAGCTGCCTGTCTCTTCGACATGTTTCTAATTAAGTTGACTACTCAACATTACTCTCATAAACTTGCTTACCCACGTGTGATCACCACCAGCGTTGTGTACGTTGCCTTACTTCCGTTTCCAGGGCGGATGACACACAACGCGAAGCGCATTACCGCCACCTGCTGGTCTGGAGTGTGAACTGCACAAACTCTTCCACCTGCTGTCTTTGTCGATCAAGTTTACACACAAACTGAAGACCAGCAACAACAATTAGCAACACTATAGGCAACAGAAAAACTTTCAAATAAAATAAAAATGGAACAACATAAAATGGTTAAGAGTGATATATATATATGTATTTATTTATAGAAGGACCATGCATACAAATTAATCTCAGCAAAGAGAAGAGATGCAATATGCCAGATTATAGAAGCTAATAGCTAATTTCCATCTGTGGTCCTCAGGCAGGTTCATAACAATCAATAAACAAATAATAACATTGCATGATCTCTATCAGTAAAACAATTTTAAACCCTGATTTAAGTACAGCTACAAAAGTAAAAGAGTATCTTCTTGTTCATATGTTATCTTGTGTTAAGACAGTTAAACACATAACCTGTTAATAAACTTGTGGAACAAAAAGGAACTTCAAAAAGCCATTGATTACGATCTTTAAATTGCAAATAAACCCTCGGATTATTAATCAGAAAAAAAATACTTGTGAATAAGTGCATTTGTTGTTGTTGTAAATCACTGCCGAGTCCACTTTCAATGTCTACAGTGGCTGAGTGTGGAGGATGTTCTACCCTTTTGTTTAAGCCAGTTGCTGTAGTCTTCTTTGTAATGTGCTGGGGCGGCAGGGTGAGGGCAGCCCACACCCACAGATTTAGTTCTCTAGGATGTTGGGCTCCTGAGGGAGGAGCTTGATTATATGTTTGTGTTCTCTTAAAAGAGAATGCTCTCGCGCAAGTGCCGTTTTAGTGCTCGCGAAAATAATATACGTCCGCGGCAAAAGTCCGCGGCTGTTTGACTTGTGCTCGCGTGGATCTCAGAACCGCAGTGACGCGTCGTAAAACCCGGAAGTAAGTTAGCATTTTTAGCACTTCCGGTTCCTTCCTCAAAAAGCAATGCATTTTTTC
>NW_011345402.1:0-3360 GCF_000735185.1 Notothenia coriiceps | reverse complement strand
AAAATCCTCTTCTTCATGTCTCCTCTACATCAACATGTGTCCCCTCTTCTTCATGTCTCTTCTACATCAACATAGTAAACATTTGTTGTGTGAAACCGCTCAATGAACTACATCTCCCATCTCGCACCAACACCAGCGTCTTTTAGGCGGAAAGTATTAAAAGAGGTGAAAATCACTCCAAGTCTGGGATGTTGAGAGCTGTACATACACACAAGGGGAGTTAGTGAGAGCCAGCATGCGGGACCGGGATTGGGTTTTCATAGTGATATTTCAACAGTTTTACGACAAACTGTGACTTTTTTGAAATGGAAATGATTTTTTAAGATTGACAAACATCATATGTGTAATTAATCTTATAATAAAAATCTTTCTTTCTCCATTGACTTCAATACATACTTTTTACGAAATAAGGTCCCATGGGTCGGAAGTAGGTGGGCGGGACTTCGCCTCTCTACATTTTAGAATAAAACCAAAGTTTTATACAAACATAACAAGAAATTGTGTAATAAAAAGGTACAATAAAGGAACAATATGTAAATATAACAAGTAAAAGTATGTAAGAAAAATAATTGTGTGTGTACTGCAAAAAGATGCCAAACTGCTAAAAATAGATGCAACGAATCACAGAGATGCAAGATGACTAAAAGTAGTGTTCTTACTGAATGTGGTTATGATGTTCGGACAAACTTGTACAACCCATCTTGTAAAATTCAAAAAGATGGTGCAAACAGCATTTCTCCATCATTTTAACAACAACATGTACACTGCAGTCTTTTCTTTCACTTCTTCCACCTTTCTTAAAACCTTACAGAAGGCCGTTCAACATCACAACAGGGGCAACTTGTGTTTAGATTGTACTATTCACAACCTGCCGTCAATTCATAACGTTTCAAAACCTTGTGTTTACTGCACTTTACAAACCTGGCAGATCTGCATAGTCACATCTTTGCTCACCACTTCCCTTTTGTTTCTCTTTCTCTTTGTGTTCTTCCTGTTGTCACCACCGGGGGGCGCCGTGTGTCTGCAGCACGGAGCGGAGGTGGACGCCAGAGACATGCTGAAGATGACGGCACTGCACTGGGCGGCTCAGCGCGGCCACAGGGAGGTGGCCGAGCTGCTGCTGAGGTACGGAGCCGACGTCCACTGCCTCAGCAAGTTCGACAAGACGCCCTTCGACATCGCCATGGATACCAGCAACACTGAGCTGATGATACTGCTACAGGTGGACAGACAGAGGGGGTGGGGAAGAGGGGAGAAGGAGAAAAGCAGACACTCAGACAGAGTTGAGCAGAGAAAAAGACAATGAGATGTGAGGAGTCATAGAAAGACAAATGAAGGATATGGAGACAATGATGGATGAAGATGGGGACGAGAGAAAGCAAAGAGAAAAGGGACATGATGACAAAGGGAGGGTGAGGAAGGGAAGACAAACGATGTAGGGGGAATAAATAAGGACAGAAAAATGAAAGGGACAGAAGGGATGGGGGTAATGACCGAGCACATTTCAGCCGAGGCAGGTACAAAATGAAGACGGGAGGAGAAACGGCGGGAGAGATGGACAGATAGAGGGACGCGTGGAGGACAAGGAGACAGATGGATAAATGAGGGGCTGGTGGGAGAGGCAGGGAGGGAGATGGACAGAGATTAAGGGGGAGAGTGAAACAGGGGGGATGAGAAGAGCAATGGGGGAGCAGAGGAACGATAAAAAGTAAAAAGAGTATAAGAGGAAGTGCAGGCGTAGACATGTTTGCACACTGCCCCCCTGTGATTTCAAAAAAACACGTTTGATGTTTTTCTAATAGTCCAGTTTGACTCTTACCGGCGTTGCTATGGTTCCCGTGTTATTGCAGCCTCTTTCTGTCAGACAGCCATGTTGCAAACACTTCATACCCGCATTTAGACACCATTTCACACAACACCGTATTGTCTTTAAAAAACACTAGAGTTGTGATTATGGGTTGTATGAAATAGTAGGAACAGTATTAGGAGAATGAGATTTAAAAAGGCTCTTCTACCAAGCTTTAAAGATCACCTATTAGGCAAAATCCACTTGTTCATGTCTCTTCTACATCAGCATGTGTCCCCTCTTCTTCATGTCTCTTCTACATCAACATGTGTCCCTCTTCTTCATGTCTCTTCTACATCAACATGTGTCCCCTCTTCTCCATGTCTCTTCTTCATCAACATGTGTCCCCTCTTCTCCATGTCTCTTCTACATCAACATGTGTCCCCTCTTCTTCATGTCTCTTCTACATCAACATGTGTCCCCTCTTCTTCATGTCTCTTCTACATCAACATGTGTCCCCTCTTCTTCATGTCTCTTCTACATCAACATGTGTCCCCTCTTCTTCATGTCTCTTCTACATCGTGTCCCCTCTTCTTCATGTCTCTTCTACATCAACATGTGTCCCCTCTTCTTCATGTCTCTGAAAGTTTCAGGAACAAAGATTCTCTCTCTTTTTGATCCATTTCTATAAAAACCTGTCTGAAAATGAGCTGATCAGATTTTGGACACTTTATGATGTCATACGATTGTTGGCTTGAGTAACCATTAGCCAATCACCAACTAAGGTACCCCCCCCCCACACCTTATCATCTGAATCTCCTCCTAGAGCACCATTGTGTTCTTTTTAACCAAATCTCTCTCAGAAGGGCGTGGGGAGGGCCTCCTTATTTTCATCTAAAGTAACAGACAGAGAATCAGCACTTTGGAAACAGGGCTGAAACAGAGGGGATTATGGGTAATGCTGCAATGACCTGTTTGGTGTTTCAGCCAATCACTTCAGAGACATGTTCTGTATATATCTGAGACCTATAATATATTGATGAAAAACAGTATAATAGGGAACCTTTAAGTTTTTACTATTGATGAAAGGAAAATATGAACCTTTATAACCTTACTCTGAATAAAACTCTTGAACAAAGTAAGTTGATTTTACATTTTCAATCATTTAGTTTGCTTTTGTATGGGGCTGCGTTTTGAAGTGGTTTCGTGTCACATGTTTATCTCACTTTAAATGTCTCACACGACATAAAAAATATATGGGGGCCATTCAAGGTCATCAGCTCCTCCTCCTCATCCTCATCCTCCTCTTCCATATAATATGTGCCTATAAGTGCGCTTAAGACAGAGCAGCGTGTACTGACGTCACGTTAAAAGGTAAATGGGTGAGCATTATGGGTGAGTGGGCCGCAGCGCTGAAGACAAAGTGCTTTTCTTTAACAGCTAAACGAACAGCCTCAGAGGCCTCCGCCAGTGTGTGGGTGTTTCTCAATGTCGAGGACGCTTGCTTGGTAGCACATGTCCCTCCGAGTCACTTGCTTCAGAAGCGAGGCAAGAATCCTTCCGTTCCTATTCTC
>NW_011345401.1:0-2510 GCF_000735185.1 Notothenia coriiceps | reverse complement strand
GTTTTGTAAATCCAAAACATATTGACTTTAACATGATATAAGAAAAGCAGGAAATGTCCATGTTTGAGACGCTGAAAAGAGCATTTTCTGACATTTTTACACGCAAAATTACTTAAACAATTAATCAATTATTAAAATACCTTGTGCCTATTTTCTGTTGATAGACAAATCATTTCAGCTCTAGTCACTATTGATTCTTCGTTGATTACTTTCAGATAGATGCTACTTTCCTTTTTCTATGATGTATTTTTGCTTTTAAGCAATCACAAACTCTGATATTTATGTCTCCATTGAAATGTATCGACATGTTTGTTTTGAACAGAGTTGCTCATTTTAAAATAACAGGAAGCAGACGGTCTATAAAGTGATATAGATAGATAGTCGTTTACTCTCTCACAGTGGAGGCTGGTCCTCGGTGTGTTTGACTCTCGGACCCAGCTGCTGACAGGCAGCAGACAGACAGCCTCTCTCTCCAGGGAGGGTCCTAATGGCTGAGGGGAGACCTCAGCCTCACTTCCTGCTGCTCTGATCCTCAGCTGCACTGCGATCATGCTGCATCATCAGCTCCCTTCTGTTTCATAACATCTCAGGGAATAGTGGAGCTGATTTCCTGCCACTCTCTCTTCTATGGCTGCATTTTAAAGTCTGAACACTTTATTGTAACGACTCACATTGTGTGCATGTGGTCGCATCACAGGACGTGCAATGCCATAAATCAGGAGAAAGGAAACGCTTGCAAGGTTCTAATTTTCCAGGATTAATCTTCATTAACCTGTTAAGCCCCAAGCCTGTTTTTCAGAGCGTATCAGAGTGTATCAAAAAATCAAAGCAGGTTGCCAGCCACAACCCGAAGCTGAGCGAGGACCAAGAGAAAACTAGAAAAAAGGAGGGTTTGGTTGTAAAAGAAACACAATGGCACTTGTATAAACAATTCGGCAACACAATGATGTTGACCTCATGCTGTAAGGATTCCTGTAATTTGTTCAGATTTGAATATATGCTTATCTGCAAGATTGGCAAAACCAAATATTTGATATGTTCAGGTGATCATGCAACGCAATGCATTTCTGTTAGAAACCCATCTCGACACATTTGGATAAAGATATGAAGATCTCATTTGTGATTACTCAAAAAATACATTAAGAACGGATCAAATAAAACAATCCTTTTGAAAAGTAAACACTTTAGATTAAACAGTGAGCAGCGCTGCAGCCATTAGTCGAATCATTGATAATCAACAGAGAGGTATTGTATCAATAAATCTTTAAACGTGGCCTCTAGAAAGTGGTTTTAGGACCTCTGTGCCCTTGACTTCCAGCTGCAGAGAGGCGGCTGGATAATCACTAAGAAGCTTTGATTGCTTTTTCTTTGGGTTTGGTTTCAGGTTTATTTTATAATGTCTGCTAAGTGGTTCCTAACCTGTAAACTAGTGTTATAATAAAGCAGTATCTCTGACTGAGTAAGATAAAGGTTAATACATGTTGTTGCTTTCTAAACTTACTGCAACTCATCATGTTTACCTCTTTATTTGTACATGTAATAATCCAATGAAAAATATGTTTTGAGACGCGACATGTTTTGGTCTATGAAATGTCGCAAACTAGTGAAACATGTCAATATTTTTTTTCAAATATCAAAGTCCAAAGTGAAGTTTTTCAATGTCTTGTTTTGTCAGTCAAAAACCAAAAGATATTTACCTTAATATGATATAACATTTAAAAAAGCAGCAGTGTTCAAATTTGAGAGGCTGAAAACAACGTGTTCTGACATTACTGCACGAGAAACTACTTCAATAATTGATAAATTATCCAAATAGTTGCTGATTAGTTTTTCTAAGTCGACTTATCGTTGCTAGTCCATTTACAACAAAAAAACAAAACATTATTATTTATTTGGAAAAGCACTGTATTATCACAGTATCCTCATTTTGGTAGAGCTTTCATTAATAAGTCAACTTATCTATTAATCGATCAACTGAAAAATAATTGGAAAATATTTTGCTAATTGGAAATTCAGTTTTGAAGCCTCAAATACACATTTTGCTCAAATAATATATTTGAGTTTCCGAATGACTAAAAACCAGACATTTAAAGATTTGGAGAAACTGGGATGAACCTTTTTTTGTTTGTTTACTATCCTCTGAAATGTTACAAACTAAATGATCAATCTAGAAATTAATCAGCAGATTGATCGTTACAAATACTCATTAGTTGCAGCCCTAGTAAATTAAAAGACTCGATATATGAGAGTCACTATTCAAAACATGAATCACCTGAAATTAGATATGATACAGTTTAATAATATACATTTAAACCCACTAATGACTATGGACAGCTGTATCTCAAATGAACCCATCATCATTGTGCTGAGGGACATTAATATCTGTATACGGAGGGGGGTAGGTTTATATCGATCATAGAGTCACGTGAGTGCAAGCAGGGCTCCATATTGTGCTTTTACAGCTTCATATTTCACCGTGCATGCAGATATCGTGTACATAGCTGCATGTT
>NW_011345400.1:0-3681 GCF_000735185.1 Notothenia coriiceps | reverse complement strand
GTGTCTTTTAATAAGCAGGTAGTCATATCATTAGCTAGAACTAGCTAGATCTGATCGATATGGACATAAACGCGAGTAAAGTCTAATCTGACGGGAGAGAGAGATCAGCTGCTGCTGACGAGTCGACACGCAGCTCTGCATGATCACATGCAGCGGTGAGCGGACAAAACACACACTTCAGGTTAGAATATCACACGTAGCTATTTTAATTACCTCTGAAACTACCTAAACTAGTGATAGATATGTTTAGTTTTACTGTCGGGTCACTCATTACTGATCCGCGAGCTGCATGATACTGACGGGCTGTCAGGAGAGGGAGAGAGCGCTCTTTTTATTATTCCTGTGTTATTGTAAATTACTGTACACTTTTGAATAGTTAATCTACTATTATTAGTTTGTTTAATATTGAATCATATCAATTTGTTTTAAAGCTCAATAAATAACAAAGAAGACCTTTGACCGGCACTTTTCAAAATATTCTAACGGGAACTCTGTTGCAGGCCCTCTTAAAGGGCGAGCACAGTAACATTCTCAGAATGTTTTTAGAACCAACAATGTCTAGCTTGGAGAGCCCCTGTAGCATCGCAGAGCTGCTAGCAGAGCAGAAAGCTAACAGCAGCAGTCCCTGGAATGACCTGTCACTCAATGTGACCACGCCCCAATTTATGCATAACTTTAAGGCTTAATATAACTTAAACAAATTATAAATGCTAGTAACTCATTAATAAGTGGTGATTTGTTTATCACTCTACAATACAAATTGGCAATTATAAATGGTTGTAACTCATTCATAAATGGGAATGTGTTTTACACTTTACAAGGCTCCCTTTTGGCAGTTATACATGTTAGTAACTCGTAAATAAATGGTCATAAAGAGATGCCAAGAAACATCAAGATGGATGGGGAGGAATCAACTCAGTGAACAACAGATACCAAGGATGCTGGCTGATGCAGAAGACAAAGTAAGCTAAGTAGCCAACATAAGGCTTAGTCATCTTGCTAAATAGTGAGTCTGTGTTGATGTATGAATTATAAATCGTTATTAATGATTAATAAAGTGTTTACAACCTAATTCATAACCTAATTATAAACCCTTTATGAATCCTTTATAAGGGTAGTATTATTGTAAAGTGGTACCAGTGAATCTGAGGAGAACAGTAGGGTTAAGTATTCTGTCATTCATGCTCCTAGTGTTTTTTCCTTATTAAGAGTGATTTTGTTTTGTTAGTGTTTTTCTTCATGAAGAGTGATTTTCTTTTTGTACCATTATAGTTGAGCTTTGGTTTGAATAAACCTTTTTTTGTTAAATCCTGTGTGAGTTGTGCATTTGAGTTAAAACCCGTTTACTCATTCGTAAAAGTAGTCCAGGAGAATCAGGAACAGGAGGCGGTGGCTCTTCCTCACGCTCCTTCTGCTCCTCTGCACTTTTCTCTGAAGCTCCTGGCACATGGACAATGGGTTTTAGGTGCCGACGGTTCCTGCGTAGCACTCCTCCTCACATTCGTTTGAACCAAGTATGACCTTGGGGAGTCACACTGCTTGAGGAAAGATGCTGTTTTTGTCCAACCTCGTTCACTGTCCAGTTTCACAGCAACAACTGTACCGGGCTGAAGTCCTGGTAGAGTTTTGACATCATGCTTGTTATCATAGACTCGCTTGTAGCTTTGCTTAGCTCTCTCATCCACCTGTCTCACATGTTGTTGATCCGGCCATTCAGTTTTTAGTTTGGTTTTTAGAGTAGGAACTGTTGTGCGGATTTGTCTGCCAAGCATGAGCTGTGCTGGACTCACACCTATGACCTGCAGTGGGGTTGCTCTATAGGTCATGAGGGCTAAGAAAGGGTCATCCTTCCTTTTAGATATCTGTACAGCTCTCTCTGCTTCACCATTGGCTTGGGCATAGTGGCATACACTTGAGAAAACTTTTTGAAAGCTTTGCCAGAAAATTGGGGGCCATTATCAGTCACAAGTTCATTTGTGCCTCCCCATCGAGAGAAGATGTTTTTCAGTTTAGCTCTTGTGGTCTCTCCCGACATGTCTTTGAGGTAGGCTATTTCTATGTCTTGAAAAATAGTCCATAACTACGAGGTAATTTTGTTTATTTAGTTCACATATGTCAGTTGAAACTCTTTCCCATGAGGAGTACGTTCAGCCACAGACTCATCCCTCCTCAGCACAGCACCAATCATTTGTGCCTGTAGCCATCAGGCTGCGCAACAAGGGGTCAACAATGTGACACAATTACAGACATAAAATACACAGTTTTCACACACACATGTAAATAATATGTACAAATGACCAAATATGTATTTATGTTAATCCATTTCTTATTTTATAGTTATTTATCTTTTAATTTTTATCTTTGATTTTATCCTTAATTATATTAATCTGTATGAATCTGTGATGTTCTGTTTTTCAATCTTACCCTGTTGCTATTAAACTACTGAATTTCCCCATGGGGATTGATAAAGGTCCATCTTATCTTATCTTATGGGCGGCTGGATAGTGGGGTTGTTATCAGGGGTTCTCTTTTCTGAGTGGGTTTTGACTCTTGACAGTCTCTGCAAGTGTTGACTATCTCCAGGATGTCTCTGCTGATCCTAGGCCACCACACACTACACTTTGCTCACTCCCTGCATTTTAAAATACCCTGAGGCCCATCAAGAATGCACTGCAATATGTCATGTCTCATCTTTTGTGGCACTACTATTCTATCATTGTACAACACCAGTCCCTCTGACAATGTGAGGTTATGTTTGTGGGTGTATTAGACTTTTACCTTTTCTGGAGCCTTAACTGTCACATAATGTTGGACCATCTGCAGCCAGTCCTGCAGGATTAGCTGCTTGACCAAGTCCAGTTTGGTGGAGGTGATAGGCCATGCCTCGCGGACTGCTTCCTCATATGCCTGCACTTCACTAGTCAGGTCAGCAACATCATGTGTCATAACAGCTTGTGGATGTCTAGACAGGGTATCTGCAACAACAAGTTATTTCCCAGGCACATACTCAGCTGTGGGGTTATAGCGCATAATACGCAACAACAGTCTATGACATCTCATCGGCACTGAGTCGAGGACTTTATTGTGAATAAGGGGAATTAAAGGTTTGTGATCGCTCTGTAGAATAAAGGACTCTAAGCCATAGGGTTAGGGGTTAGAGGTATCTGGAAAACCTTTCACAAGCCCAGACTGCAGCAAGACACTCTTTCTCTATCTGTGCATAACGCTGTTCAGCGTCTGAGTGTTCAACTGTCCATCATGTTCCTGCAGCAGGACTCCTCCTAAACCATAGCTACTAGCATCTGCGCTAACAATAGTTGGCTTTTTCACATCATAAAATGTTAGCACTGGTGACTCTGTAATGAGGTGTTTTACCTTCTTGAAGGCTTCCTCTTGTGCTGTGTCCCAAACCCATGCAGCATCACTTCTAAGTAGGTCGTAGAGAGGTTTGGTGACATCAGACAGGTTTCGTAAATACATGCCTAGGTAGTGAATCATTCCCAGGATTCTTCTCAGATCTGTGATGTTGTTTGATGGCTGAATCTCTGTGACGGCTCTCACCTTGGCCTCATCTGGGTGAATGCCATATTCATTAATGCGATGTCCGAGGTAATTAAGTTGTTGCTGACACAGTTTTCAACTTTAAACCTGCATTCTTCAGTGTGTCAAGGGTTTTCTGTA
>NW_011345399.1:0-3127 GCF_000735185.1 Notothenia coriiceps | reverse complement strand
ATCCTTCTGTAGGCTGCCTGCTGACTGCCTGCAGGACCAGAGACATCATCAGTCCAGAGACACTGTCACTACCCGATCTGCCGCCCTGCCCTATCTGCAGTGCGCATGTGCGAGATGGTCCGCCATATTGGACAACTCCGTACGGCAAACCAAGTAGGACAGTTGACACATCGGCTTTTGCAAAGCTCAAAAAGAAAAATCGAGAGATGAGTTATTGTTATTACAACGTGACTTCACTATTATTTAACAAATATTTGTATTGGGTTCTCTTATTTGGGGTTAAGTACATTGTCAGAATAAGTGAGAAATGGATTTAACTTCTGTTAGACAGCTATCATACTGAATACATATTTACTGTTGTAATAACAATAACTCATCTCTCTCGAGTTTTCTTTTTGAGCTTTGCCAAAAGCCACTGTGTCAAGTGTCCTACTTGGGTTACTGTACAGAGTTGTCCAATATGGCGGACCATCTCGCACATGCACACTGCAGATAGGGCAGGGCGGCAGATCGGTATTGACAGACAGAGGCAGAGCATGAGCTAAAGGTTCAAGAACACTTATCTAACAGCAGAATCTGCAAAAGAGAAGTGGGAGGAAACAGGACTGCAGCTGTAGGGAGAGTATAGCGCCGCAGGTTTGTTCAAGTTAGATATTGTTGTCTTCAACTGTGCAACTTTTCTCAACCAGGTTCGGCTATTTATAAAGCATGTAGTATACATTGTAACCTAAATCTGTTACACACCTTTTTAACCAAATTCATTCTGACTTATTAACACAAATAAAACCTTATTTTATAGTAAATAAAAGGAAAAATGTTGAATGATTTTACAAAAATAAATTGTCACCAGAAGGCCTCAGATGCTATACATTGGAATAAAACATCCCTAAATAAATGATAGCAGTGATCAGTATTTTTTTATTTCAAAGAACGTAGTGTGGAACCATCCAGGTTTTTTTGTGGGGCGATTACACGAAATATCCCCTTACTCTGATATAAAAACATTTAGAAACAATGACAAAGGAAGGGTAAAGGCCTGAGAAATATAGTTTTGTGAATGTAGTTTCTTTCAACTATTTAAAACAAATCTTTGAATGTTGTTTAGATTTAAGAAGTGCTCATAACTCCAAATGTAACATAACAACCTCTAAGCTCTGGCCATGACCTTTACAAGGAGAGTTGTAAAAAAAAGTCCAAAAGCGTCCTTCAGAAATGTCCAACCTGTCTGTGGCTCTCAGCAAACCAAACATGTTGAATGTCCTCACATGTGCCACGCACTGAACCCCTGACATGTCTTCACAAATTATCAAAGAAATTCAGACAACTCCTAATATTGAAACTGTTTGTGCAATGCATTGCTTAAGATATGATGAATGGACACAAACCTAATTCATAATCCAAACAAAACTTTCTAGAATCTAAATGAGAATACACAAATTCCCAGATAATTGCCATGCCTGCCTACGGACATAAAGCCCACATTAGGTCGTTGTTTCCAGAGATGCTCTTCCAGCTAATGATGCTTCACGGTCCACTCGGAGAGAACGCCTTCACGTCTGTCTGGCTCTCACCCTTATCACCATAATGACTTCCTAATGGAGTCCTGTTTGATTTATGCTCAAATATTACACGCCTAAATGTGCAAATATGGACAAAGCAGCTTTAGCCCTTAAGCTGTCAAATAACACCCCTGACCATCTGTCTGGTGTGGATTCATAAAAAAGGTATGAAAATGTGCATCTAACTAGGTCCCCTAAAAAAATGTGGTATATTTTGAATAGTTGCAAATGAACCCTTAAATTGCTTCTGTACCCTGGGGGGTCAGTTATTTGACTGTCTATGTGGGAAATTGGTGTATTACGTGTGTAATAATGGTGTAACGTGGGTTTAATAGGGGTATATTAATGTTTAATATGGGTGCAATAGGGTTGGAATAAAAGTGTAATATGGGTCTAAGAAACAGTTAAACATGGATATAATAAGGGTTTAATATGAGTGTGATCATGGTGTAATATGCATGTAATAACAGAGTAATTTGGGGGTAATAATGGTGTAACATGGGTTTAATGGGGTGGATTAATTTATAACATGCTAGTAATGTAGAAAATACCAATCAACTAACTTTCCAAAATATTAAATGCCTATTTAAGGGTTAAGAATTAGAAAATAGACACATTTTTTGTTTCCTCACAGTTCAGAAACTATAGGTTACTTACGTAACCCCAGTTCTCAGAGTAACATGAAGTGAGATGTCTCACTATGGGATGCGCCTCAACGCGTATGCAAACAGAAGCATCAATCTCATTACGCCAATCCTGATTGGCTGGTGATCTTGACGTCGACGTCAGGGAATCCACCCACCCTATAAGTAGCTTGCGCTACGTCGCAGCGTCATTCAAAATAAGCACCTCTTCTCGCTTCACCTTAGCAAGAAGGGCCGTCTGGTGAGACATCTCACTTCATGTTACTCTGAGAACTGGGGTTACGTAAGTAACCTAAAGTTCTCATTCATAACACTCCGTTCGATGTCTCACTATGGGAAATTGAAACTCCCGTATTGCTAGACATGCTTATCTCGATAATCACCAAAACAACCAGAACCTAACAGGTAGAACCCTGTCTCAACACGGGGCCCAGCACTGCACGGGCCACACTTGGAGCAGAGACATCTAGCCTGTAAAAGCGGACAAAAGTGAGCCGTGAGGACCAGCTCGCTGCTGCACAAATGTCTTGGATGGAAACACACTTGAACAAAGCCCAGGATGTAGCCAGTCCACGAGTAGAATGAGCACGCAGGCCCGTTGGTGCCTGCAAACCCTGACCCGTATAAGCCAGAGCAATCGCTTCCACAATCCAGTGGGAGAGCCGTTGCCTGGTAACGGGCTTGCCCTTATGAGGGTTAGCCCAGGATACAAAGAGTTGGTCATTGCATCAAAACTCTTTTGACCTGTCCATATAGGTGCGTAAAGCACGGACTGGGCACAGCAAAGTCGGCCGCTGTTCCTCAGAGGAACACAGTGGCGGAGGAAATGCCTCAATGTCAATGGGGGTACATGAGCCAACCACCTTAGGTACGAAGGCAGGGTTGGGCTTCTGCAACACTCTCGTTTGCCCCGGGGCAAACTGA
>NW_011345398.1:0-2642 GCF_000735185.1 Notothenia coriiceps | reverse complement strand
TAGATAGGCTATATTTTACATCGTTTTGCATACCCAAAATGAACTACAAAACATGATGTCGTTTTGCATAACGGTTCACAGCTGATATAATGGGACTTGTCATTTTTAAAGATATTATTGATTTTTTTTAAATGAAAGATTGTAACTACTGAGTTGAGAGAATAGCCAGGGGTTTTAGGCAATGGGAGACACATCTATGGAATCAGAATTTCACTAGCTAACCGTTAAATGACTGAACGATATTTTTCTACCTATTTTACAATTATATTAAAGCTCACCTATTATGCTATATTTGAACAATATATTATAGGGCCATCCATATCTATACAAGACATGTCTCTGAAGTTTTTTGCTCAAAATACCAAACAGATCATCCATTGTAGCATTCTTCATACCCCTCTATTTCAGCCCTGTTAGATAAGTGCTGATTCTGGGTCAGTAGCTACGGAGAGAAGCAGATTCTCAGCTAAATGCTGCCGTGATTTAACGCCATATTATGTTCCAAACCACATCAAGCATTATTTCTGAAACAGTATGGAACTCAAACGCTTTCTCTCTCGTGGGTTTACTACAAGGACAGTACCTTTTATTTCCGGCTTCTTTACACATATTCTCTCCATTACAGGTTAGTTCTGAGTTAGCAATGCTTTCTAATGTAAACACAAACCATATTACTTCCAAAACACGTCACACATTGTTTCTGATACAGCGACGTTTCTGATAGGGCCATGGGTGTAAAGCTAGCCCACATTTTAGTAATGTCGTGACGACTCAGCAAGTCTGGATCAGCTCCGTTGCTCCCCCTTTTTTAGAGATGTGGGTACGGAGGAAAAGAGAGTTGTATTTTCGGACACTTTGTGAGTCTCCTTACACACCTTTATGTATAAAATAAATCAAAAAGTGTGCTTTGCATAATAGTCGACCTTTAAGGCTTTTTCTATAATTTTATTTTATAAATGTTATAACATGTCTACTCTGAAACACTTTGTTACCAAGGTCCGATATTAAAGTTTAAAATGAAAGTTTATGATCATTGTTATGACTGTGTATTCATGTTATGTTATGTATCTCTGTTTTCTCTGTGATGTTTTACAAATCAGATATTCATTTGTATAGAACTAAAATATGTGAAATAATAGTTATATCCTGTAAAATGATGTGAAAACATGAATATAACCACACATATTCAGATGTTAAACATACATATGTGTCCTAAACTAATAATAAAAAGTGATTATGGTATTGTATGCTGTGTGTGTACCTTATTTGTAACATCTTCAGAAACTACCTTTCCAACTCCTCAACAGTTGCCTGTTTTTGATTGTTACAGGTGTATACAGTTCATGGTACAATGCATAAGCCTCATATAGTCCATATATTTAGCTTGGTTATGATAATTACATAATGTAAACTAAAATAATAATACATTTTTGGTGGCATTGTATACTTTATACATTTATCATCCTCAGCAATTACCATTCAAACACCTCATCGGTATTTTCTGGAGACTTTAAATCATTGCTCGGCCATAATGTGGCAGTTCAGTGTTCTTAAACAACCAAACAGAGGAATTACCACCTCAGCTTTAGGTTCACAAACCCAATGCCTTTCCTTACTGCTCTTTGTGCTTCTTTAGAAAAAAAGTTTTGAACCAAAAGTGGAGATGAACCATGACATGGCAATTCGATAAAATGGCTTGTCGGTAACTATTTTTTATTATTTATTTCCCTGCATGGAGCAAGTTAAAGCTACCACAACTGAAACAATCTGAATTTCAAGACATTTTCTACTACATACATTCGAGTGTGGCAATGGGAGAGCACTGTGGATTTGTCTGGTAGCTATTGTCTCATGTATAAACAGACAATGTGTAGGCGTGTTGGAGCTGTTGCTTGCCTCATTACCATAAAACACATTCTCCAGTTCCACGTTATTTTAACCGCAGTCCCCGGTAGAAACGTGTCCATTCGCGTATCTGCTGCCGAGTTGAACAGTGAGACTGATGAAGGGCATGATTCATTCTCTGAGAGAGAGTAGGACAGCCAGGAAAAACCTGGGCTAAAACATCATTGCTCAAGGCATAATCACTGTTAAATAGGTTGTTGACATACACAGTCTGCTGTGTGCAAACATTTCATTTGGCCAATTATCCCCTTCACTGAGGTGGTGTGGTCGTTATGAGAAGTGTAAGTGAGGATTGGTCAGAGGGAGGGAGTACTCGCTCCTGTTAATGGAGCTACCAGATGTGTTGTAAAGGAGCAGGAGCACCAGTACTGGGTGGCCTGCCACATGTCCAAGCTGAGAATGTGTGTGTGAGTCTGTGTAAGTATACCGTTGTCCATGACCGTGTCTATTAGTGTGCAGGTTTACAGGGAGGCTGTAATATTTAGTGGAACACCCCAGGGTGCTACTCACTGCGACCAGAAGTGGGAGAAGTACTCAGATCTTGTACATAAGTAAAAGTAGAAGTAGAGTGGAATACTCTGTTACAGTAAAAGTCCTGCATTCAAAAAGTTACTCAGTAAAAGTAGAAAAGTATTATCATCAAAATATAGTGAAAGTAGCGACAGTAAAAGTAGTCATTGTGCAGATTGGTCCATTTCAGAATAATATATAGATGTTAAGGCACACAGGGGGATAGG
>NW_011345397.1:16508-23129 GCF_000735185.1 Notothenia coriiceps | reverse complement strand
GAGTGTGTGGGGGGTGTTATAGTCCAGTGGGGGGAGAGGGGGGAGGGATGGGAGAGAGTTCAGCCTCCTGACAGCCTGGTGGAAAAGCTGGGCTTGGTATTACTATGTTTGTTTATCTTCATTTTCCCTCTCTTCCCAGAATGCTATGAGTTCTACCAGTGTGCTGCTTGTATTATTTATGCATCTACATATTTTCTAATTTCATTTAGAAACTTACTTGGCTGAGTGGGTTTGTGTTCCAGGTTCTGTGCGAGCTGCGAGAACTGCGTGTCTTGTACCTTCACGGCAACGCCATCTGGAACCTGCCAGAGGTAGACAGGCTGGGGGAGCTGCCGTATCTGCACAGCATCACGCTTCATGGAAATGCCATCGATAAAAACAAAACTACAGGTGGAAACCTCTTTTCTTTCATTTACACAGGTTTGCTCCCAACCCCACTTAAACACACAAACATGTTCTGCTTGGCTGCAAGAAGTGCCTGTTTCTCTGGGTCGTAAAAACAGCTACATCTGGAACAAATCAGAAAGAGATAACAACTATTGCTAAGTGGAGACAATGCTACTTTTTACTACTTTTGTGTGGTCCAACAGTAGATACATCTGAGGGCTCACAAGATGATTAATGGGCTTTTCCCACTGAAATAAAGTGCAGTAAATGAACAGAGGAGAATTCAATCAAAATACTCAAGTATCCTGCTCCTATTTGCAACACACACACACACACACACACACACACACACACACACACACACACACACACACACACACACACACACACACACACACACACACACACACACACACACAGAAGGAAGATCACCATTCATTGGCTGCATTTGTCATGAATTCACCTTAATAACTTAATAGCTTTGCTTACACCAAAATATATCTTTGTTATAAACATGTTGTGTCGTTATAATTTAGAGGGACACATGAAGCCCTATATTTAATTTGATTTGGGAATGTGTGTGTTTTTAGGAATCGTGTGATTTCTGCCCTGCCTCATCTGAAGAAGGTGGATTACAGTTCTGTAACTTGTGACGAGCGACGCATGGTAAACGCTTGGCATCAAGGCAGCAAACATGGCGGCAACACCAAGCAGAGTCCTCAGTGACGGTCACCAATGAATTCATCGTTCATTAAATGAATCCATTTTTAACCTGCAGGCGAAACTACTTCAGACTTAAATATGTTCTTCCTCTAAAATCTTTTCATCCTTTTTAATTATTTCTTTCCACGATGCCAGCAAAGCTTGCTGAAATTAAATATGTTCACTTCTCTCGGGAGATACAATTATGTGGCAAAAAGATTAAGTTATTGGTCACCTGAGCTGTATCTGAAATATATTAACCGTGGATATATTCATTTAAACTGTACGCAGTAATTTCATGTGAACGGAGGATAGGTTAACCGTCACTGTAAGGCAATCAGATCCCAATTTACAGAAAGAAGCACACACACAAATAACACAAATAGGAATGGGATATATTCAGTTTACATTGTTAACAGCTTTGGGTCTCTGCTATTACTGTCTGGTCTTGTTAGAGAGGAAATATGGACGATAAATCAGCCCTGAGGCAGATTTAACTGGCTGTCCTCCAGGCTCTATGTGACGCAGAATCCTATATCGTTGTTTCCCCCTGCAAAATCTTTAATTGCTCGGATGGAAATGCCCCTGAATCAGCATTTAGACTCAATGGCCAATGAATCCAATTCCAGTGAAATGGTTTATAACTAAATGTAGACCTATTTACCTTATTATAATTGATGATGTGAAGTAATCATCTTTCAGAGTCAGTATTCAGATCTCAGTTTCCTTTGAAACCTGTAGTAACATGGGTCTTTTGAAACGGCATTTAAGACCATGTATTTCAAACTGTGCAGTGAAGCCAATATGAATGGGATCTTTCCGTCAGGGCGGCAGCTGCTCTCAGCGGGGGGGCTCCCTTTGAGCACTTGAGGAAACGCTTGTATGCACTTTACAGATTTTGACAGATGGTTAGCTACTGTACATGGATCTAACTATTTCTCTGATATTTTAGATGTGCTTCTCATTTCCACATATTGAAGGCTTTAGTGAGGTGCAATGCATTGAGTTGTAGATAATGTAGCTGCAATGTAAATACACTTCCTAGTTTTCTAATGAATAGGCATCTCATTACAGCTGTAATTATGTGGTTTGAGTTAAATGTTCCTTGGTTGTTTCAAACTGATACAGTCTTCATAGCGCTGCAATATAAAGACTGAGAATAATGCCAGCTTCATGCTCATGCTGTTGCTGTAATATCTGTATTATTTTTGCCTAACCACGCTTGGGTAAAGTTAGCATAAGCCTAAAGAATATGATCTTTATAACCCTGCGATACAGGCAGAACAATTTCCCAATTGTTGATTCAGTCTTTTCTCTCACTTTCACAGTGAGTTTGCCGTAGTGTTGTAACATCTATATCGTTTGGGCTAACTTTTCTCCTGAGGACAAGCGAGACAGCACTCGGGTAAAGTTCGATATAGCTTTCTTAAGATGGTGCTGCTTTTATTTTATCAATGATGAAGCCCCACATGGATAGAGCATTTACAGGCGTGCAATATACTGTACAAGCTCAAAAGTTTCCAAAGGTCACATTTCAAAAGTTAGCCCGAGGCTAATATTGAATTTATTGTGGTAACATCTGTATTGTTCCGGCTACGTTTTACTCCAGAGGAGAAGAGAGACAGTTCTTGGATGAAGTTAGCTCACCTATCAATGTGCTACCCTTTGTTTTATCAGGGATAAAGACCAAGTTGACCCGCTGTGGAGTAAAGTGTTCCCTTTTTCAACAGAGAATACTTTAAATAACTCTCTTGTATCAGCAGGATTTACTATAGGCCAGTCCCTGGTTGTCCTTTCAGCCTCTGAAAATCTTCTATGCTTCACAACACTGCCAGTTATAACTTACTTTCACACATATTCTGATGCATATGTTCTTGTATAACACATCGTACACATAAAGAACCTTTCTGAATTTAACAATATCCATAATATATTATTTCCGCTCTGACTTGTTTACAGACTTACCGGTATATCAGAATAATAATAACTAATTTATTTTTACCTCTGTTCTCAAACTGCAGCAAATCCTTATCACTAGTTTACTAAGTTTTAATATCACACTTCTACCCTACGAAAGGCAATAACGTCATCTTTTGCTATTTTTTTTGCCAGGTAACGAAAGCAACACTTTTCATCAAGTCTAAATAAAGAGGAATAGCAATTAAAGGTGTTTAGAAAAAATAGAAAACCTGAAACCGTGATCTACCTTTACAGATTTTACCATCATTCATATCATGCAAAGATAATGTATGACTATGACTTGAGTGCAATATCAACTAGAAGGTAGTTATTAATCAATATGTCAGTCACATTTCTTATCTCATAACTTTTAATAAACAGCCGTGCCAATCACAGCGCTGCATCAGGAACATGTATCACCAGATTGAGCAGAGGGAGTTCACACCACGAGGGAAAATAATATTGTTCTTCTAAAGGTCAAGGTGCAAATATAATGCACCACAACGAGAGGCCAGAAGGCAGCACACCTGTCCCGGTGACTGATGGAGATGTTTTGGCCTAGTCTCACAGTGCGATTGCATGACTGTGGTCACAAACACATTCCCATTAGGTGTGGAGCAGCTGGCACGAGCCACAGCCAAGTTACCTGGTTTACCTTTCCTCCCCAAAACAACACAGCGTGTGCCACGGCAGCATGACAATGTTATGGTGAAAAGGAGAGCCCAGAACAGATCTGCCAAAAAACAGATGTCCTTGTGGTGGAGAAGCAAACATAGCTACACATACTTGGCACTTGAATGTGGCATCATTCAAAGAAAACTCATGTCTACCAAATAGTTTCCACAATCTGGCGACAGGACTGTTGAGTAGATGTGTCCATTAATGTTCATATCAACAGGTGGATTGATATACTTTATTTTACAATGTTAATATACCGTTTGCAACCCGGCCACTGCTGAAAATAATCACATTTCAACTAGAAACTCCAATGATAAAAGCTAGTAGTTAAACACCCGGAAGTATATATGAGTAGGCAGATTTCTTTACCTAACGATAAAGCTTATTAGAAAGAAAAACATTTTTAATCCCAATCTCTCCAACTTTCTTTTTGCCTTCATCAGCAGGTCTCTTTTGCCGAGTCTTCACATTTGCGGTTGTTCTACCACCTGCTGTTTTCATTAGATATCTGCTGTCATCTTGGCAAAATGCCCTCTGGTAAGCAGTAATGCACTTTTTATGTCTAGGGCTTTTATTGTGAAAGATAACACCGGAAGGATGAAGCTGGAATATACTGCCGTTGAAAATGTGGTAGGAATAAAGAGTTTGAAGTCTGTTATTATATTTTACTACCTCGTTATTTCCTCTTCCTTTGTGTGCCATAAATGGAGCCGTCATTTTTTCAGGAGATGGCAAGTCAGACATCATTTTATCCTGATTAAAGGAAACTTCTAAACGCCGATAGTGTCACATTTTTATAGCTAGTAAATTGTGCAATACATTTTTACTTCATATTGATCATTTAAAGGTCCCCTCTTATACTGTTTTTCATCAATATATTAAAGGTCTCAGATATATACAAAACATGTCTCTGAAGTGTTTGGCTCGAAACACCAAACAGATCATTGCAGCATTACCCATAATCCCCTCTGTTTCAGCCCTGTTTCAAAAGTGCTGATTCTCTGTCTGTTACTTTAGATGAAAATAAGGAGCCCCTCCCCACGCCCCTCTGAGAGAGATTTGGTTAAAAAGAACACAATGGTGCTCTAGGAGGAGATTCAGGTGATAAGGTGGNTTTTTCACCATACCTGTGTTTGCATCACTGGATTGGCTAATGGTTACACAAGCCAAAAAATAGTTATGACATCATAAAGTGGCCAAAATCTGATGGACTAATTTTCAAACAGGTTTTTATATAAATGGATCAGGACGTGGATAATGGATCTCTTTACACATAGGGGACACATCTTTTGGATTTTGCATAATAGGTGACCTTTAAAGCACAATATGTGTCTATTGCCCCTTTACATTAAATGAAACATGAGGTCTTTCCTTCCAAGATGAACTCGTTTTCCACTCTGGCATGCAGTCCTTTGATATCCGGAAAGTTGGATCCACTCCCTGGTGTGTATATTGCACCATGACAGCACACAGGCCTGAACCATTGTGGATAAGTGGTCACTCTCACCAAAGCCACACGCATATTGTAAGAAGGAAAATATGTCTTCCTTACCCCTGTGTTATGGCCTTAGGGAAATATCAAAGCTATCATCTATACAAAAGGACAGGGAAGAACCTCACCTGGCACCATGTGGCTTTTGATGTGGTCTGAGCATGGACAGCGACATGCACAAATCCCAGTAATCCTCAACACTGAAACTGTATTGCACCTCTTGATCGTCACTGACACACCCCCTGCTGGGCCGCCCCTCCTACTAGCTGCAGTCTTTCTGTGCTCTATTCAGCGGATGTGACTTCACTACAGGACACAGACGGTGTTTATTAGGAATTCTGCTCGTCAAGAGTGAAAGCTCAGGCTACAGGCAGTTATATTTTCCGGTTCGGGAGGGAACCCAGCTCGAGAGTCATAAAAGACGGAGTCCAGAGAGTGTTATTTCACGGGCCCAGATGTGTTGAATAAATCATTTTCACAGACCTAATTAAACACTTACTGCCTTGCCCTGTTAAGCTATTAACATCTGCTCCACCAAATGCACTAGGAAGGGCTCCAGCGCAAGAGGAATTGACAATGGCAGGAAGACAAATTCAATCGTTTTCTTTCAGGTTATTCTTCCCTTTTTCATTTTCTGTTCAAATCCTGTCTGTAATTCTCTCGGTGCGTCTGCTGCTCTCTTCATTGATGAATGAATCTGCTTTACTGCTCCTGCTCTCAAACAGAATACATGTTACAAAACCTATGCTGACACCTGGGCTCATTATATTTTCGGCTTTTCACAGGTTCAAGAACTGACTGACTGACATTCATTCATAGAAAATAGGACGACGCATGCTTTCATGTATATAGACAAAAGCCTGTTATCACACGTTGCGGTCTTTTGACTGCAGTGGGAGTGAGTTCACGGTATGGTAATGTGCCTAAGAAGAACAAATTAGGAGAAGTCAACTTCTTAGATGTGGTAAAGAACAGTGTGAACTATCCAGCCTGTATCACATTCAGAGCGGAGTCATATAATCAATCTGGTTGTGTGAATGTGATGTTGTGGAGCAGGGGAGTGTTGGAGCCCGAGGAGAGAGCTGCTCTGTGGCCTGGTGGCAGTGGATACTCACTGGCCAGATGGCAGCGGGGTTGAACAGGCTGTGGCTGGGGTGGGAATTGTCTTTTAGTAGCCTTTGAGCAGGCAGCTCATCTCATGAATGACGTAAAGATTGGTAGTTGGATGCCGTGATTCTGTGGGCAGTTTTGACTCACTGCAGAGTCCTAATGTGCACACCCTATACATCCTATATCTATTTCGTTTGTTTTGTTCATGGTCAGGGTGATTTATATAGCTCTTATATATATATATATATATATATATATATATATATATAAGAGCACACATTGTCTCACACGCA
>NW_011345397.1:245-16259 GCF_000735185.1 Notothenia coriiceps | reverse complement strand
GGACCAGCGATATTTTCTTAAATGGTTTAACCAACTCTCAACAAAGCCAAAAAAAGTGTGTGTGTGTGTGTGTGTGTGTGTGTGTGCAGAGCAGACTGGGCTCTGGTTTCGGACAGAGGGTGAAAAGAGGTGCTGCAGCACAGGCAGTATGAGACAAATAAAGACGTTTTTAAACATTAAAGCATGGAGACATGTCACAGTAGAGGAACACAATAGAATAATACTAATCTTACCAGTAAGCACATCCACATATTTGAGTTGCGGGCACTTCACTTTTATATATTGTAGGATTAGAGCTTTTGTGTGACAGTGTAAGGGGCAGATAACCTCGGTAAATAAATGTTTAAAAAAAGAAAACGCTGTGACAAAAGGCAGCCGTGCACTACAGTGTTTCTACTTTCTATGTAGTCAAGGAAGTGTAAAGAGAATTTCACCTTTCAGGATCAAAAGATTCAGAAAATCAATTGCCCATTCTCAGTTATGTGATGGTGCCTCAAACAAGCAGACACTCGGGCTTTGTGTCTCCTTTTTAATTTCCTGAAACGCTCTATCAGACAAGCAGAATGCCATCTACGACTAATTGTACCAACTCAGCTTAACATTAATAATCAGTGAATGATAATCCGTTTTTGTTCCTCCTTGTGCTTCGCCAGAGTAGACAACCCTCTCTTGTGCTGGTGGCTTGTCGTGATTAGTTCAGGCCTGCTGATCTTGGCTGCCATTCCCTGAGCTCAATAGGATTTGGTGTAATCCCATGGAGCAGAGCAGAGCAGATGGACACACAAGTAAGATCACAGTGGTATAGGGGCTATAATTGGCCTGGCCCTCTGCCTACAAACCCCTTTTACTGGTGGTCATTTCAATCCTTTGATTATGTAATCAGATTTAAAATTAGGGATTGTCTGTCGCTGTTATGGTTGGTCAGATCAATTTCAAACCAGCAGGGACATTTCATTTTGAAAAAGTAGGTGGTATTAGGCGTTACATACAGAAAGTAACTATAATGTAATCCCATTAAGCAGATGGACAGGTATAGTCAGTCATAAAGGACCATAAACTAGTCGGGCTCCATCCATCATATCCTGAACTTTGCCATTAAATTACAAAATAAAGAAAGTAATAATTAAATGCACTTTAATATCGCTGAGCAGAAGGCGGTCTTAAAGCTATCACTCTTCCTATCACATATTTTATTAGCGGAAGATAAAGCCCTGAATGGTAACTAATTGTGGTTGAGCTGTATTATTATAGCAGCAGTCCCGTGCTCCATTACTGCTCTCTGGGATTGTGCATCACTGCGACTTTTAATAATGGCCATTTCTCATGGTAATAATGAGAATAACTCTTTTGCCGATTTCCAGATGACACGTCTTAGTTAAGAAGAGGAATGGGAACAACTTTGTGTTTCAAGCATACATCTAAAGCACCACTTACAGCCAATTCATCATAACTTCTTGGAAAGACAATGTCACCTAGTGCCAAGGTTGCATTCATTGCTGAGTAACTACTTACATGTTTTGATTGTATTGGCAATAACGACCACTAGATGTGGGAGTAAATCTTGACTGAATTTGAGGTATTACCCCTTCATTAAATGTACTTCTTTCCCAAGATGGGCACAAAGTTAATATTGAATGTTTTTGTAGCTTAATTATATGCTATGATGATACGCTTTCTTTTATAAGGGCCAATATGGAGTTTGGGGAAGTACTGTACAATGGCTCAGAAAATAAATAACCCTTTGCATTTGCCTAGAAAGTAATCTCCTTTCAAAACAAACAGTGAACAGATCAGCCGGCTGAGAGAAATCTTCATAACATAAATATGGTGAGAGCTCCAGAGCAGCGGGATTACACAAACGTTTTCTACACAAACTTCAGAGACTCGTAAATCCACGTTGAGGATATAATCAACTTTCAGTATTTCTCTCCAAATGTATGTAATTATTTTTAAAAGGCGCTGACTGTGACACTTCTTCAGCCAGCGTGTGCCCTGCATCTCCCCGGTGCCAATAGACTCATTACAACAATTATTTGTAGTAACAACACATTTTGATAAGGCTTCCATTTAGATAATTACACGTTATTTAGACTGTATAGTCAACATGTTCAGCAAAATATGAGGTTATACATGTCGTTTCCCTTCTTGGTTTGTATGTGGAATTCTTCTGTCTGTGTGCCAGTATGTTTGTGCTAGAGAACAGAATAAAACAAAAGAAGTGAGGTTCCTAAAACTATGCTCCTCATCTCAAAACATCTAGCAGTTTGGTGCTACATAAGCTCCTAATAGCAGGTTGCATTGTGGGTAATGTAGGCAAAGATTAAACAAATACCTCTTCTTCTGCACCAATACCAATTTATGCTAAATTGCTAAGTACTTTTGAAATATTTTACAGTTTTGCTTTTACTGATTACACTCATAACATTATATTGTACTTGTTTTTACTTTATTTTGACCTTGTGTTTATTGTTGAGCCACTAAGATAATTGCCAAATTGATTTGGCAGTGAAAGATATGCAAGTAAGCATGGCAACTATTGAATATAAGTGACCTAGACATTTGAGGAATTGCTGGAATAAAGAGTCTTATGGAAGTTGATTCTTGGAAATATATCTTAAATACATGTCGCTGTGAAATATGCATAAAGGAAACATCTTCAGATCCAAGAGACACTTGTGTTTAAACCTCAAACACACCCTATCATCTCCGGTATATTCCTCCCGCTTGGTCATGCGACATACTGCAAGGTCCACCCTTTTGATACTGTATGGTGCACCTGTAGCAACACTATGAGATAAGCAACTCTTTCTGCTTTATTGATTGTTCACTCCGTCTTTCCAACGGAGAATAGGAACACATGTCCCTGTTTCACTCGATTAAAGATGTGTTATAGACTTAAATGCTACTAACTTTTTCGGGTTGGATGGACACTGACGAGTTAAAATTTAATGAGATAGCCTCTCACAGTGATCCTTTACTTCCCTCTCCGCCATGGGGCGCAGAGACCGGCGCAGAGCAGAGCAACAGCCCGGTAATCCGTGCGCTTTTTGCCGTGGCCATAATTAGATTACGGTGGTGTACCGATCACTGCTCCTGCGGTAAATGCACGACTACCTTCCGACAAAAAAACCTCCCTTTCTGTCTCCGCATCGCCTCCCCCTCTCTCTCTCCAGCGAATGTCGTTAGGTCTCTCTGTCTCCCCCTCCCTCTCCGCTTGAGAAGGGGGAACACTAGAGGAGATATACTGTTACCCTGCCGCTCTCATACAGAGCCGGTAGTTACCTTGCGAGTCCCACAACGGAGACTTCCACTGACAGAACACGAAAGGAGACTATTTTTCACCGCGCAAAGGGACCTTATTTCTTGGTGTGTTTGACTTGAACATAAACTCATCTTTCTTCTCGTCCTGAAGGCTCGGCCAGCGGTATTTTTCTCTCCTTAAAGAAAAAGTGGAGCCGGGTGGATGAGTTGTGTGGATGTTATTTCCTGGATTTTCTCCTCGTGCTGTGTGTTACCGCGGCCCGGAGACGGCAACAGTGTGTGGAAAAGTAGATATTAAACGTATGGTTTCAACGAGGATAACGCGGTAAGTACTACAACGACAACCTTTATTCTTCAGTGAAACCTCTATAATGTGTGGTTCCATGGTGAGTTTACTGACCTAAGGATGCCCTTTTTTTCGTTTCTTTAATCCTTTGGTGCGTTCCTTTCCAGTCTGTTATACGGCTACATTATTTATATGCATCCATTCTGGGTAGAAATAAGTTGTGCTCCTGTTACGAAAATAGTAAAGAGGCAGATACTACAGCTGCTGACACATGCATTGAAAAACTCCTCATTTCCTACATTACAGTATTCCTCTACAGTAGTTGTTATTACTTTAAAGGGGGAACTCGCTGTCCATGGTGCTGAAATCAGCTGTGGAGAATTTAGTTTGCTCAATTGACGACTACTCAGCACATTTATATGCAACACGCTGCTTTAATTAATCGCCTCCAGCTTCAGCAGTGATAGCCAGTGATCATAATGATAACGGCTACACCGTCCTGGCTTCACCACAGTATACGCTACAGCTAATATTGGATCTTTCATGTGTTAAAAAGGTGTATTACATTTCTGTGTGTGAGTAATGTGAGGTTCAAACACATTATATATGTTATCTAAGGCATTTCCCTTATCGTTCCCCCCTCTCATTTGAAGACCAGGAGTGTATTTTCTAAACAAGTAGGCAGGGAAAGAGCCTCTGGGCTGCAACATTACCAGCATATGTGGTCTGTCTCAGTGGTCCCGTCAAAGGCAGGTTACCTCGCAGCAGCCTGTGTGTCTCGGATTATAAAGAGAGAGAGGGAGAGAGAGAGTCATCCGATTACTTAAATTAGGGGCAAGCTGTCTCCTCCTCCAGAGAGAACACATAGTGAGGGGAGAAAGTCAAAGGTTAAGAGGTGGGTTTAATGTAAAGTGGGTGTAAAAGGTGAAAAATGCTCTTTAGTTTTTCTTGATGCTTTTAAGAATACCTGTATTATTAACTTCATCCTGCTCTGGTTGTCAAAAAATGAGCTCTTATATAATGTGAGGCGTTGCTCCGTCATGTGTGAAAGTGGCTCGTACTCACAGGTGAAGTTACGTAGTTCTAAGTAACCATCAGTGACTTAATAATGCTGCGGTGTCTGCATGGAAAAGCAGAGTGTGACTGCTTTTGAGTGGCCAATACCCAACGGATGGTGTGTGTGTGTGTGTGTGTGTGTGTGTGTGTGTGTGTGTGTGTGTGTGTGTGTGTGTGTGTGTGTGTGTGTGTGTGTGTGTGTGTGTGTGTGTGTGTAGAATGGTCAGACAGGCAGAATGTGTTTCATGAACCTGGGACCCGCCTGTTCGTCACCTTGTCAAATCCTGTTAGTCACGCTGGATGACAGAAACACCAGGACTTGGATTTAAATAGCTGCTGCCAAGTCTTAGGAGAGATGTGCTCATTGATATGGTTTGTTATCTTATTAGTGAGGTAGGTCATTAGGTAGTTGATTTGTTATTGCTGCAAAATGAATGAACAAATGTCTTCTCTACCTTACAAAAAGCACCTTTTTTACTTTGCTTCATTACCTTTTTTGAAAAATGACTTTGTTTACCCAATGAATATTTCATACTATTTATAGTTCTATTAATGAAGCCACTGATCATGTTTGACCCTGATTATTCAAATGCCTTGATACAGTAACCAAAAAGGACTTTCAAACTGAAAAAATATATCATTTCTAAGATCTTAGGGATCGTGTCTTACAACCAAATTGCACTGAAACGTTGCCGTCTACTTTCCTGACTGAGTTATTCATCACATTTCATTCAACTATTAATAGAGTGTTTTATTCCAATTGCATTGACTGAACGTTTGATATTTCAGTGCGGTTAGCTGTAAAGCAGAAGGAATAATCTTAAATTTGTCTACAACTAACCTAGATTACAAGCAGTGAATGTATTTAGATTTAACGAACACAAACCCCTTTACAATTCAAGAAGGATGACGTGTTGGAATAAAGTTAGGGTGTAGATACTGCACTTTGAGAACTTTACTTGCAGTAGTTCTCAATGTTGAATCCCTGGAGTCAAAGCCATGCAGATCTTAATTTGAAGCATCTACTAATTGAATGATGTACACATGGGATGCTTATTTAACTTCATGGCTGGGTAAACACGGCTAAACTGGCTCCAAAGGTTCACAATTAGGAACCAATACTTAGTCACACTACTCCTACTCCTGTTGCCTTTTATTTTTAAATGAATGCAAGCTTTTGCAGTGTGTAAGAGCAGCAGATATGCTTACAAGATCATGCTTTTTGTTGCGACATGTTGTTCTCCTGCAGTTTATACAGTATTCTATCAGTGTACATGTATAGCAAATGACAATGAGACCAAACCAAGCTATTAAAGGTAACAAATTGGAGTTTAGAAAATACATTTCAAACATGTCATGGAACCAAGATGTATTTCATATTAAGATGCAATGGAAAACCTATTGGACACAAATGGATCCCTAGAAAATGCACGTGTACAGTTCCTCATTTCCCAGAGCTACCTAAGCTAAAGTCATTTCTGTTACATGTTGTCATTGTTTTAATAAGATTTAATCGTAGCTTCTGTGTTGAAGTAATGCTATACGCCCAATGGTACGGTATTAGTTTATTAGCTGGTTTCCATACAGCTTGGTCCGACTGTTGGAGCCCGGCTCAGATGTTATTACCATCACCTGAGGCGGCCATACTGTGACTGACAAAAGTAAATATTCCAATATACTTTTTCCATCCTAATTTAGAATGAACGTCAACCGTAGTTCAAACTCAAACATCTTCAATGATTAAACGCCTTATTGATGTTGTACATGCAAATGTTTTGGAGTTTGACTTGAGCTTTGAAACTTGTTAGTTCCTTATTATATTTGTTTAGCAAAAGTCAATAGATAACCATAAAACATTTACAACAGCTCTCATTTCATTGGACCTTTAATTTATAAAAGTTGCCATTGATTCAAAATCACCATTGAAATAAATGAAGGAAATTAAGTAATTATGAAAAATCTTTGATTACATTTTTGTATCTAATTCACGAGTCCAACCTGGAACCTAATTATTACATGAATCCATGTATAAGAATGCATCATGATTATCTGATCATTAAGGCGCTTACTCCGGAAGTTTTTCCTTGTACGATGTGAGGGTCTAAGGACAGAGGGTGTCGTATTGTCATACTGATATTCTGTACAAACTGTGAAGTCCACTGAGACAAATGTAACATTTGTGATATTGGGCTATATAAATAAACATTGATTGATTGATTGATTAGATCTGGAAACGAAATAACTTGGCGTCGTTGTATATTTTTTATTTTGAAGAATCATCCTGGAAATTGTTTACGGGTACGTTTTTAAAATCAAGCTGCTAACAAATTATTAAAGGTCAAGTCCAGAGGGCTTCCACTTCCTTAATTTTACCAACGGCTCCCTCTGTACTCACTTTAGATTTAAATCTCTCATTATACCTTTATTTAAATGTACTGACTCGGCACCTGTGATATCTGTCCTCTCACTTCCTCCCAGTGGCCAGACTACCTATTAAAAAGATGTCATATTGAATTATCCACACTCATGTGAGCACAGCTAACTATTCTCACTGCTGACAGATTGCAGGCTACGGCTGACTTCTTCGATTTCTCCCTAAAGGCTAAAAGTGGATGGCGTAGTCCTCCTAAGAATTAGCCTATTCCTTGCATAAATCCAAAACATATGTTCACTATCTGATCCTATTTGTCTTATTATGGTTTGTGCAAATATACCGCCTAATTCCTATGCATTTACTACGCATTCAATATATTCAGAGATATTTGTCAGGTCTACAAACAACATTTTTTTAACTGTGTGCATTTCTGAATACACCTCAAAATAAAAAGCACTTGTAGTTTTGCTTTTTTTGTTGAAGTAAACTCATAATATTCAATGCTTCGCTCAAACTTCTCCAGAACGTGTTGTTGTAGCTGTGCTGGAGTTATATATGATGTTGAATGCTCACAACAAGCTTTCTTAGGCATGTCTTATTGAGTTAGACAAGCCTGTCTGAGCATCCGTGGAACTCAGTTGAAAAATAACATGTGGTTTTTCAGGTCATATTAACCTACTTCACATCAACACACATTCATTCAAAACATATTCCTACCACACTTTTTTGTAAATTCCCATCATAGCTGTTTATCATTTTCTAAAGAATTAATATTAGGCTCTTCGTACAGAGAGCCGCATCGTGTGTCATTATAGCATGGCTCTACAAGTGCATATAATTGAAGAAATGAGACGAGTAGGAGGACGTCTGCTCATCTCTGTTATGCTAGTGGTATAAAATCTAATCCAGAATTACCATAAATGCTTTTCAAGAACATTGTTGTGCTTTATCATTGTTTTTTCCCTTTAGAATAATATTAAGCACATATTTTAATGCTGAATAAAAAGTTTACTTTGTGTTTAGTCGAATGAGCAACTGTTAATCTATGATGTTGAACAACTTGTACCTCCAGTAGTGACATTAGATTACATAGCATTTAGCCGACACTTTTATTAAAATAAACTTACATTAAGTGCAATAAACCATAAAAATAAGGACAACAAGAGCAGTGCTGACATATTTAAGTGCTGGTGCATAAGTTTATTTTTTCCTTTAATTTCTTCTTTGTTTCAGATTATTCACCAAGGTGTAAGCGAAACAGATGGGTCTTCAGTTTGCCATGAAAGATATGTTGACTCTCTGCTGTCCTGTTATCAGTTGGAAGCTCGCACTACAAATCGTACATTTAAATGGGTATTTTGGCATATATTTCACCATATGGCATTTTTATTTATTTTCTACCAATGTTTGAATGACAATGTCTAAACAATGTGACACTGTGAAACGGGTGGCTTGTAGTGATACACCTGCAGCTCCGCTATGCCTTTATGAGCACAGCAACAACCCACCGTACTCTTGATGCTCGGCACAATCCATCAGACAGAAAGAGACGGAGACAAGCAGGGGAACATACAGTAGTGGAGCAGGTAGCAACTAAAGAGTCTCATATGTCCCTCAGTAGAGAGAGTAGAGAGTTCAAATGTGTAATTATTTGGACTTTAAGGTAGAAAACGCAACTCCAAATGAATGATAATGTTTCTCAATAACTGCTACATGTGTAGATAAGCTCTGTTTGGTAGGAAAGTTCCCCAATCAAACTAAAAGGTGATAATAAGTTCATTATGCCCACATTCTGAAATATATGTTGGCTGCCAGTCTTCTCTGAGATTGTTTTATGTCTGTACAGCAATAACAGAGAGATGAAAAACACCATCTGCCAGGCTGAAGAGTATAATTTAGGATATCTACTTTATTCTGAGGTGTTTTGTTCACACTGGGGAAACTTTTGAATGACTTTGGCTGTTTAGTTCCAACTTTGACGCACAAATCCTCATTCTCATTGACATTTTGTCTGAGCTTGTTGGTTTTGGTGCCAGGTGTTGTTTTGTTTTCTGCGTGAGGGATTGACTTTACATTCAACAATACAGACGAGTTAATTGTTTATAACAAGATTATCTGCCTCCTGGCCAAAGCACTCCACGGAATCTGCATAACTGGCATGCGGGCTTGAGAAACAAAGAGACAAATGAACAAAAGCTGCCCGACTTTTGTTCTTTGTTACCAAATTTGTATTCGGATTGTTACTGAATTTTTCACAGTGGGTAAGAACTTTCCTACAGGCAAAATAAGAACAATTATTAAAGAAAGCAAACACTAATTGAAGCAAGATTGAGGTTCTGTTTGTAAGTAAGTAAAAAAGTGAAGTAAGTAAAATGTATTTATAAAACGCTTTTCCCAGACATAGTCACAAAGTGCTTGACAAAGCATTACAACATCATACGAATCATAAAAGATGAAATGACCACACACGCCAAGTACAAGAGAACATGCACACTTACTTTCCAATTAAAACCGCACCATACCCTACATTTCATAGACTTATTGTTATAACAACTCGTTAGAAAGTTCGTTTTTGGTTGTTTGTGGTCGCCCCCTGTTCAATGAGATGGGTTTACCAGAAAGCCTTTATCCTGGGACGAGATTAAATGAACTTGATTTTAATCCTTTGTGGTAAAAGTTCTGAAAATCCCCAGTTTAATACCCTAAGTAGCTTTGTATCTGATCAGGGGCTCCTAAACCTTTTTCAGTCCTGGCCCCAAATAAGAAAGACTTAGTCAATGAGCGTTGGACATATTTACAACTTGGCACTTTGTTTGCCATATAGATGCCACTGTGGATTTTACTCATAAGTTGGTAATGATACATGGCCAACTATAGCTGCTGCAGTGGCCATCTCTTCAGTGTGGCTGGGAATCTGAAAGTGGGACATAACCAATGGGCACTGAGGTAATAAAGTAGCAGGCTTTCACCCATGTTGCAGCTTCCTCAGGCAGACACTTTTCTCTGCCACCACGGTGGAAACAGTCAACACAGCTTCAGTGGTTATTCAAGGTCAGAAATGTGTTATTCTGCATTGTACCGAGTGATAATGGTGTGTTACAGGGTGAATGAATAATGCCTCTCATTTCTCTGTGTATCAGGAGCAGAGGACATTTTGATTGTAATAGGGTTGTGTTTACTGTCAGATGGGAACGGGAATAGAAGATTTCCTTTTATAAACATGCTCCATTAAATAGTGGCACAAATAACCAATATATATATAATAACCAACTCAGATGCAAGTTACATAAAGTACACAACTTATGTATCCTTCATATGGTTAATTGCACGATTAATAATGTTTGAATCAGAAGAGACTCCATATTGGGTTTTATTGATCTATTTTTATTGACATGGTGCTCGATAGTCTAAAATGAAGGTGAATTGGGTGTAGTAGACTTGCATTGATTTCACACTGAAAAAAACTATTTAAAAGTTGGACAGTCCCGATATGACTGGCTCAGGGCGAGTGTGGCTAATTTGATTTACTTAAAAGAGTGAACGTCAATAGTCATCTGATTGAGAAGAAGCCGGAGGGAGAGGCTTCATTCTTACTAACTGAACTCACAATCAGTTTTATGTTTACTTTTACTGCCAGTAAGTAAGTAATGCTGATAGTTTGGGTTTTACTGTAATGGGTTTTGAGACACAAGTCTGTGGTTTCTCTGGTATGATGGAGGTGAATGGAATCCCATTATTGGTGCTCAAAGTTGCTCTAATACATATTTCATTATGGACACATACTCACAAAACAACTCCTGATTGTTCTGCATTTTTGAATCCCGCACTCATCAATTGGTTTAGTTTCTCTGCTTTTACCAACCTTATTTCTGGTCACAGCCGGCAGCTGTTTGCAGTGAAACATGCTATAAAAACTCATTGGTTTCTACCTGCCCAGCACCAGAGAAAATAAGGGATTTAATGGAAAACAGAGTACCGTGTGAGCAGCTAAAAAGTAAGGTTATTCTCTAAGGAGACTAATTTAAAGGAATACATAGACTACTACTACAAGAAACCAAGTTGATTGTGTTGGACCTTTATTTTTTATTTTTCGACGCATATTTCTGTGCCTTAGTGAACAAAAGAAAGTGTTAATGTATTTTGATTAAATGCAACCTCAGAATGTATTTTAATTACGGCAGAACGAAGTCCGTTTGATCCACAGAACTAGCAATTTTCAAATTAACTATATCTTTAAATGTTGGTGACACAACCCTTTAGATACTGTCTGCCTCACCTTTATGCATAACATAGCCATGAAATAATAATATTTAATAAAATGCTGATCACATTCTATGCCATTCAATCTGCATAATGCTGTTTAACCATCCTGTTGAATGGAAATATACATAACATCATATCATGTTTTTGTCTCATTGTCACATAAACACAGTCAGTGTGTCTGATATGAGAACAGGAGATGCTCTGAGGCTGCAGTGTGATACCTTCCATAGTGGTTGGCACTTTTAGCAAAACACTCACACGTAACTGTCAGCAGAAATTACCATTATAGGTGGCGTAAAGAAAAATAAATAAAGGGGTTGTGTGAGAGTCTTGAGTTTCCGTGAGATTGTGTGTGAGAAAAATGTATTGTTTTATCTAGAGAGATGGGGAAGCAATTGTCTGCGACACTGGAAAGTGTGTGTGTGTGTGTGTGGTTAGTGGCCACATGCTAAGGCACACAAGGTTGACAGTGTTAAGTCTGGCCTCTAGCTCAGTGTGTGTGTGTGTGTGTGTGTGTGTGTGTGTGTGTGTGTGTGTGTGTGTGTGTGTGTGTGTGTGTGAGACACAGAGAGAGGGAGGGAGATTACAGAGGCTATTGCCAACTTCAAAGTGTCTCCTGGTGTTGTGCCAGGTCAGCATGTTTACACAGGAGAATTGGTGTTGGGACACACACACACACAGGCAGAGTTGCGTGCACAAATACTGCGTGTACATGTGTACACACACCTTATCTCCTGTTGTGGCCCTCCTGAACATACTCACACATCACACACACACACCGCCCACAGTGCAAGGCTTATCAGTGGACCCTGTGAGTTGGGGGAGGCATTTAATCAGGGTCAACGCAATGCTCTTGGCACCCAACTGATCCACCATCTCTCCCTCTCTCCCTGCCTTTCTCTGTCCTCTCCTTCCTCCTCTCTCTCTCTCTCTCTCACCAAATATTTCACTGCAACAAAACTTTGTTCCAGAAAAGTTAAAACTGGATCACTGGAGGCTTGAAATAGCTTCAAACTTCTTTGGCTACTTTTGGGGGAAAGTGTTTAGCCAGTTCTGAAACATTCTGTTTATGTGTTAACAGTGACATACAAAGAAGGAGACTTTGGTAAATGCAGTTGTTGGCTTTCGGTTGGGTAGTTACATGAGAAGGTATATATATTTGAAAGGGGCCCTATTCTTCTCATTTTCAGATTTGTAATTTGTTTCTCTACTGTGACATGTTTCCATGCTTTAATATTCACAAAGTGCTTTCATTTTCATTCACTCATCATACTGCCTGTGTTGCAGCACCTCTTCTCACGCTCTGTCTGCTTTGATTGGTTAGCTGGTCGGCTCTGTTGTGATTGGTCAACCGCTTAGCGATCACGTACACTGTCATGGAGCGCTAGCAAAAAGAAGGGCAAATGTTACATAGTGATATCATTATGTTAGGGAAGTAAAAAAAACGAGTCCATTTTGGGGTTTCAGGCAGGGGGGAAGTTTATGGGAGAGAAACTGAATTGCGTGAACTTTTGGATTTTAGCCTTTGCACAAAACCTATATACAGTAACACACAACAGGAAAAGGAAACCCCCCTTTAAATCGGTCCGTTGAGGCCACGGCCAGCCACTAGCATCTTTCCCTCCAGCACATCTAACGCTCAATAATTTACACATCATATTTCCTTTCTTTAATCAATACAAAAACAGACAATATTGCCTTCTACAAGTGCAGATTTGGTGCTAAGCTAAACCTTATATATGACGGACATAAATGAGAAGAAATTGATTTTAAACTCACAAAACATGGTTTAATAAATGTAACCAGTCAAAAATCAATTTATAAGGTAAAAACACATACATATTTCTAAGACTCAGTGTTTCATAAAATGTAAGTTTCTAAAGTGTTTAAACTTTAAATTCCAGTATTGTACAATGTTAAAATGTAGCTGTTGTGCATCCACTGAAACCAAGTGGTGTTATAAAAACTCAGCAGCTCTTTTTTCTGACATCAAATTAGCTTCACTCATTTATTATTCAAATCTCAGAGGTACAACTTCTAAATATGTAATGCGAGGTAACATGAGGATACAAACTGATAGGAGAGGCTATTTTAAAAACTATTCCACACCGCGCAATAACAATGACTCATCAGAGGATCTCTGTGATTGCATTTAGAATGTGAGATTTGGAAGTTGTTAGCCAGCAGATGGATTGGACATTTTAGATGTGTTTTCTGTGCAGAGCTGCAGTATTATAAATGTTTTATATATGCAAGTTAAACCAATATGACTCCCAAGCACGAGATATCAATGACGTGACACAGGCACTGAAAGCTGAGAGGTGTAGTTGGCATTTGGACGAGCTCAGGTGGAGATAGTGTGAATTTCCTGCAAGTATCGACGGTTGAGGATTTCCTCGGGTCACTGAACAACCTTTAGGGTGTGAAGATAAAGCTCAGAGCCCAGTGATGAGACTTATCCGCTCCTTAAGGGGAAAGTGTTTAAATCCACTTTAGATGTCAGTTATTGTGACTTGAAGGTTCACCTTAACTCAGACGTGAAGACACTTCGTAAAATGCTGTTCAGTTTGTGTATTCTGTAGTTTTAAGCTACACTAGACTGTCCGTCCGTACGACTATTTGAGGGTTAGACATTTTGTATGGATTGATAAGTGTTTGTTACTTATTGCTAATGCTACAATAAGGAGGACTCATTGTGATTGTTTTAGCATCCAATTCAAATCACTACACTTTATGTGACAGAGCCACTAGCTAGGCTTCATATCTTTAGTCTTCTCATTTAATGTAATACTGGCAAGTGCTGCTCACACGTTTTTTCATTATTGACTAATCTTCAGAGGATTTTCTAGATTAACGGATTGACGTCCAGTTTGTAAAATGTCAGAAAAAAGAAGAAAAAATAATATAAGTCAAATGTAATGTGTTTAAATGTCTTGTTTTTCAGTCCAAAACCATACAATATTCAGTTAAATTTGATATCAAATCGTGACCTCAGGAAAACTCAATATAAAAGTTAATAGAAAAACACATTTTCTTTGCAATTTTCGCAATAATAATGACTTACTATGTCAAATTGATTGTTTTTCAGCTTTACAGCCCTTTTTTTAAGGTTTCTAGCTATCTTTAAATATGTACCAAGTCCTCTGACTGGGACTCCTTGTGAGATTTCTTGGAAGAAAAAATTGCACGACTGCGCATCAAGATAAATCCTAGGCAAGCAGCAAGATTTTACCCGGATCAGACTGCTATCTGAACAGTTTTGTCAGCTGTGTCATGTCAAAGTAGGACAATATTGGCTTTGGTTTCATAGGGGTTTAAGAGATAAGGGCATAGTAGATTTGTTTCTGTTTTGAGGGCAGACATTTGATGTAGAAAAATACTTCCAGTTGATGTATGTCGATGAAAAGTGTGAGACTTGACGAAGAGGAACATGCTGACTGGACCGAGGCTAAAAAGGAAATTGAAAACTCTTCCCTCTTGATGTGTCACTTCTTCTCCATTTCCTCTTGTTCTTCGTCTTCTTTGCACTCTAGTTTCTCCCCTCTGTGTTACTCTTGCTCCCTTCCCAGGACATAAAACCACTACTGCTCAAAGAAAGTAAACTTTACGAGCAATTATTTTCCCTCCTTCATCAATTATTCTCCCAGTGTTTTCTCTCCTTTTCTATTCTTCAGTCCGCTCTTGTCATTAATATTTAACAAAGCTGTCAGTTTTGAAGTGTTTTGATGAGGGTGAGAGTTACTATTCCCCAAAAATACCCATGGACTTCTTGAAACAAGTTTAAATCAGAGAGGGATCAGTCTGGCTCTCAATACGTGTGTAGTTTCTCTCCCAAACTTTATTTGATGAAGCAACTTTGTGTAGCCAAATCATCAATGCATGCATCCGTTGATTTATTAACTCCAATATTGGTTTATGAATTCATGACTGAAGTTTTTTATTTGCCAGGCCTTTGCGTGCTGACCAGTGCCCTCAGATCCTGGATCAGCTGATCTGCAGCCAAACTCAGGTGACAACATTTGAGTGGTGTTGGTAGCTGAGAGCAGTGTTTCAGGCCTGCATAGTGAAGGTGAGAATTACTTCACTTGGCTGACAGAAGCTGATTTTTCTAGGTCTGATTCTTTTTATGGAGGGAATAAACTAAAGGTAGAGAGAACCGGTGCTGGACGATAATGGCAGGGTTTGATTCCTGTGCAGGCGCTTGAAAGGAGATTGCTTAAATGCCTTTAACCATCTGGCCAAATGGGAAATTGGTGTGAATGCTTGAAATTGCACAATAATGTATAATGGGAATAGGGGCAGTGAACATGTCGGAATCCACTTAATAGTTACAGGGGGAACTTGGGTGCATAATATCTTACGTGCGTAGCTGTTTGTGAAGCCGACAATTGAGCGGCCAAGCAAGGAGGCAGAAAGTCCAAAATACAACCCGGTGTGAAATATGACACAGTCTCAATCTGCTGCCCACGTGAACACAGTCACCAGCCACCACAAGGATCTCACACACTACCTGCCCAACAAGAAAACAGCACCTAAATACACACACAGACTAACAAGACACAGGTGAGGGGGGAGCAATTAGACACAGGTGGGGGGGAGGAGACAACGCAGGACACCAGGTGCACACAATCCAGCAACATACATGGGGAAAGGGGAACACTTTTCAGAATAAAACCAGGAAACAGAGACAGACAAACTAGTTACATAAATTACATATATTCCCATGCTTCCTGTGCAATGTTTTTAGTGCTATATTACCCGTAACGGAGGCCGA
>NW_011345397.1:0-235 GCF_000735185.1 Notothenia coriiceps | reverse complement strand
ATCTATGGGCCCAGACTCAGAGATCACCTCCGTTACACTGTTCCACCCATCTTTTATCTGTTTAGGAATCATTGCGTTCACTTGTTCGTCTCTAACATGGCCAAAACTAACTGACAAGAAACAACGATTAAAAACGTGTCCATTTGATACAAATAACAGAAAACCTCTCTCCATTTGTCTCTAAACATTGTCACTATCTGTCAATGGTTTAATATTCAGATCCAATATCAATGCC
>NW_011345396.1:7463-43308 GCF_000735185.1 Notothenia coriiceps | reverse complement strand
CATGCATGTTAGGGCACAAAAACCTCAGATGTGTGTGTGTCCTGATAAAGCATAGCTGTAGATGTCTTCTATCATATGTGGATTTGAAATCTTGCAAAATTAATTATAGTTCTCTAACTTTTAATTTCTATTCATTGTCTGAAAAAGTATCTTCTCAGTTTAACTCCCACCGTTTTTCTGTGGCTGCAGCTTTCATCAGCACATTTTAATTAAGTTTGTATGCACTGATGATATGAAAGTGTGTATTTTAAACATGTCTCTAAGAGTTGATTGAGCAAGTACAGGTGTAGACATAATTTGAATATTGTAAATATGATTTTGAGGGATTGGGAGTGTATAAATACACACATGCGCACAGTATGACATGGCTGCTTAGTGAACTCTATCAATCACTATCTAGTGCCTTACTCCTGCCCCCCTCCATCTATCCATCCCAGCATCTTCCCACCTGCTCCCCATTGAGAGCCTGTGTGTGCAGACATACGCTGCTAGGGGCACGCTTAACCCTTCCCCCCCTGCTGCACAACACAAGGAGACACACAAGTTGGGCTTCAATTAAAAAAAAGTCACTTCATTTTTTTCCCGCTTTTTTTCTCCTTTTCCTCCTGTCTTTCATTCCTTTCCTTTGCCTTCTTTTTGAAGTTAGCCCGGGGCCTCGCAGAGCCTCATCAACCCTTTGCCTTGGCTAGATTGCATACAGGTACCCTCTGTGGCTATTTCAAATGACTTAATTAGCTTCTGAGTGCAGCTGGTTTGTTGAAGCCTTCTCTCTTTCTCTCTCTCTCTCTCTCTCTGCTTCTCTCTCTCCCCTATTCCTCTCTGTGTCTTCAGAGAGAGAGAAAATGATTGAGCCCATGTGACACATTTAGTCCCTTGCCGTGTGGTTTCACTTTCTAGGTCATGCTCTGGCTGTGAAGCTGACTGCCTATTACCTCGTAGAATAAGGTGACACAAACGGAGACACTTAGAGCGGCAGTGGAAAGTGTGTGCATACATCCATGCACACAGCTTCACCTATGCATACACAAACACACGTGACTCGATCAATGTTTAGTTTCATTGTCATTCTGCAATCTTTACCTTAAGGCTACGTCCGCCCACCACTGTGTAATTGATGCACTTTTCATCGGTGCAATATTTATTGTTTCTTTATACAACTTTAACTTGTCCTCTGTTAGCCAGACCATACAAATGTTGGTTACTGTTTGCTAAGCTAGTTTTGGTAGTGCTAGTAGTTTGTTTGTTTGGATGCTCAGACACAATTCAACACTGTTATGTTGTGTTAAGTCCCGAGGTGTGCATTTTCATACACACCAGTGATCAAGGTGTGTGCTTGTGTTTAGACTGTTGCTGTGCCTGTGTTTTTATCAGTGACAACAACGTCAAGGGCATGCCCCACTGCACTGCAAAAACTCCATGTTGCCACATCCATCTCAGCCCAGATGCCACACATGTACCACATGGGTACTGCACACACTCATACACACAAAGTAGCATTACTTTTCTGTTCCCCTTCCAGGGGACATAGAGAAAGCAGAAATATGTTGGATGTTTCCACCTTTGTTGTCCTCTGTTGTTGTTCATGGCTTAAAAGCAGAGTATGTCAGACTGTATACAGCAATGCAAGCGGAAGCAGTCTTCCAAAATGTCAGTTTCCCAAACAATCACAAACCATGTCAGAAGTTTCGTCAATGACAGCTGAATGGTCCCCGTATCTCTTTTAGCATTGTCAACTGTCAAGGTCTTGAAAGTCGAGAGGGGGTAAAGTTTTTGCTCCATAAAGCTTTATTGTAATAAAGTGCCTGACGGAAAGATATGACCAGAAGGATGTGATCAGTGATGGTCATTAATGACTAAATTAGTTCTCTCATCCCTAAGGGTCAGAATGAGATCTTAGGGGCTTCGGAGAGCAATGTGCCTGTTAACTTCTGGCTCTCTGGTCCAGCTATAGCTTGCTGGCTAGCTTCAGGCCTGTGTTAAAAACCTGGGCCTGCTAAATTAAGTTTGTCCGTGTGCACAGCCTGTGGCACCTCACACAGCCAGGCATGCACACGCGGCACACTTGCAGACGCTAAAAGTCAGGCATTCATCCATACTAGTGTGTGTGCGCATGCACGCGTGCACACACACGAACGTTTTACTCCCCCATTACCCAATCTTAATTGGCTACCTTCCCTATCCCTCTCTTCCTCTCTATCTCTCTGTTGGACAGGCCTACAGGCCTGTTGGTACTCTGGCACACAGCAGCACCGTTTGGCCGTGCGAGCAGGTCTATGGGCATGGAGAGAAATGTAGAGGGAGAGAAGCTATACAGTTGGGGCTGAGTTAAGTTTTAGATCGCATTCAGGAGATGAGAGGGCAGATTATAGCTTTGCCTTGATACAGAGTGATTTTTCAGGCTGAATACCTTGAACATATTAGTGTTACTGTATTTTTCAGCAACACATATTCAGGCTATTTTTTTAAGCCACAGTTAGAAAGTTGAGTAGGAGATGCCTTTTTTCCTTCTCCACTAGCTGAAGAGTTGTCATGTGCTGTCAGCCAGCGTGTTCTCCATGTGCCTGTCACCGCTCTGCATCGGAGCTCTGGGTCCCAGCAACCTGCCAATTGTTGAACTGTGTGTGATTGTGTGGGTGTGTGTATGTGTGTGAGCATGTTGCCCTCAGAGCACTTTGTTGATTCTGCTCTGCGGTGTCAGTGACACATTGAGCGGGTTCGGTGGGAGTCCCCTGCTTTCCCTCGTGCTGTGTTTACTCCATCTGTTTACTCACCAAAAACACTCTCAAATCTATTACTCCTCTTTCTCTCTCATTCCCTATTTTTTCCACCCTCTATGTATCTCTCTTATTTACTCCTGACTTGTCTTGACTTGTCGTTTCAAATCAGTAGCTGTGTGGTAGTCAGGTGGTTTTCCTGTCGACAGCCAGCCCTCGTCTCTCCCTCAGCAGGAGGCGGGATTGAGTTTCGCTCTCAGCCAGCCAGCCAGCTATCTTTTTGCTTGAATAACCGGAATACATTATTTTCCTGGATGGATATCTTTGCTTCTGTTTTGTTGATTAATAAAATAGTTGTATGAGAGAGTGTGGGGAGAATACAATTATGTAAAACGCAGAGGAAACAATAACCGGAGGTGCTTAATTGTAGGGCTGCCAGTGATTACTTTCAGTTATATATTTAGTTTATAAAATGTCTGATAATTTTGAAAGCATAACATAATAATCTCTCTGAGACGATATTCATATCTTCAGACAACTTATTTTGTCTGACAATTTATTGACTGTTTTGTTGATCAAATCCAATGAAATACACATTTTAAAAACAGAAGGACAGGCAGGAACCAGTACATTTTTGGTAAATCTTAATAGATGACTGATTATCTAAAAAAAAGTCTAATATATTCATGCTGTAATATACTGAAAATATCTTATATTGAGTAATGTACAATATATTCAAGTTGTAATGCTCTTTATGGTACTCATTGAGTTACAACATCCTAAAATATGTATTTTCGAATACAAATAGGGAACTTGAGCTGGATTGGAGCCTGTGACCAGTGCTGTTAGTTAAACCTGTGTGTTTTTGTGTCAGAATGGTCTCTCTCTTAATCTCTGACCACAGGAAGTGGTTTGCTTGGATTATTGGGAGTAATTGGGACTACAGAGAATGAATACATTATTTGTGAAGGAATATTTAAATTATTTGCTCTCTTACAACAATTAAAATGTCTCCAAAGGTTATCTTTGATATACCACCCAACAAACTATATTTGAATTAATATTAAATCAAATATGTCTCCGGATCGTGAAATTATCATTGATTTTTCTCTTCCACACAGCATCACCTTTGAAACAACTTAAGTAAGCTGTGTGCTCATTATGCAACCTGTGCTACGTTATTTTTAATGCCAGCCCTGAGTCTGTGTGTGATGCTATGAATTGATAGTTTACATACCGAATGCCAAGGGCACCACCAAGGGCTCATGAATGAGAGATGAAAAGGAGTAGAATTGGAGCAAGGGAGGAAGAAGGGAGAGATATCTCTTCTTTTTTTCCTTCCTCATCCCTGCGACCGGCTAATTAGCCTGCAACACTACCAAGCTCAGCTGCAGGGACAGGGTTCAATAGTTCACCCATCTACCACTGAGCTACAGCGATGGTAAACCTGGATTACCTGCTCTACCGGCTACCAAACCCCAGTATTACAAGTACCTGTCTTGTTCAGCAGTCTGGAAATCAAATCAGTCCACAGAGCTGGCCAGGTGGACTTACACTAAATATTTTGTCCAGAAAAGAGCGTGGTTGCTTTTGCCATAATCACTTTGTATCATGGGGGAAAAAAAGTTTGAGTGGCCTGGAAACGGAATGAGTTGCATAGTCAGCAGGAGTGATACATTTAGAATGAAAGACAAGCGAATATTCGTTAATGGGATCAGATTTATGACTACTGTCATTTAGAATGGGGTGTTATAAATGCTTTGTCCTAGAAATGTCAGCTTCGCCTGTAATGATTAAAGGCTATTGATGATATGGATCGTCAATCTATTTTTGTTGTGACAAGCTGAAGCATCGGAGATGAGCGCTCATATTCATATTTGATATTTCAAGAATAAGTGAGACATTATTACATCAGCCATTTATTAAGATTGGTTATAGATCTTAATAATAAACGTACATATTCTTTATAAGTTATTCTGCAACATTAACACAAATGTAAACATTATGCCTGAAGTTTAAGGTACAGTCCAAGATACAGTTAACATGTGGAGGAGAATGCTGTTGCTATGAGAACAGAAAAATAGGCTTTTGTACTTAAAGAGCAAACATGTGAATACACACCTTTATTCTCACATCTTCATTTTGGTCTGAAATAGTTATTTTGTGTGTGTACTTGCTTGGGTCTGTGTGATAGAGAGAGAAGAATAGACTGAGAGGGGCTGACTGACGGAGACAAAGATGCCTTTAATGTACTAGAATAGCAATATAATAGAGGAACGCATATTACAATTCCATTTATCTTTCTTCCTCTCTCTCTTCATTAGATTAAAAAAGTCATCAATTATTAGTCTTATTATAAAGGGATAGTACGCCTCAGTAAATGCGGCAATAGGGCACATCAAATAAATTACACTTAGATAAACTCTTGGCTTGTTTGAAGTTTTTAGACAAGTAATTAGATTATTAAATAAAGAATATTCAAGAATCACCTTTTACCTTCAACCAAATGTGTTTTTTTCTGCATCTTTCTTGTTATCGTACTACTTTATATATGTAAACGTAATCCCTGCCCTCCTCCTGGTTGTGTGCCAGCTGTACCAGCGCTAGCTTCCTGTTGCTGGTGGAGCTATGCACAGCCGAGTAGACTTGGAGGGTCGAGTCGGGCTAATGAAGTTGTCAGAGGCGTGTAGCATCGAAGCTGATGGGAGGGCCTGCCAGGCAGCCAATAGTGAGGCTGCTTCTGTGATCAGCCGAGCATGATGGGAGACCACCCTGAGGCCCGGCACAGCCCCCAGATCAAAGAGCTGGCCCTCAAATACACCAACAATTAAAGAGATGCTGCAGCCTAACACTCACACACATGAAGAAATTAGCAAGCACACACTCCCATAAAGTTTGAACACTTTTATGCTGCAAACATAAACAAATCCACATTACCTATGTACTGCTGCACAAAAAATAATCTAGTTTCATACACACATTGTTAAATAATAAAGCAGCAGCAGAGAAAAAGACAAAACACCTGTCAGTTTGATGTATATATCTTAAACCTTTCATTCGCCTCTTCTGCCCATTTCTGCACTTTCCACTAATAGTGCTGCGCCTGCCTCTTCCATGCCTCTCCCCTCTCGTCTCCATCTCCTCTTCTTCTCTCCGTTGCCCTCCTTTAGTTAAGATATCTCATTAATAACCACTTCTCTTGCCTGCCTCCTGTTAGCCTTCCGTGTTAGCTTGCTGCCTGTTCTCTCGCCCCGCCGCCTCGCTGTCTTTCCTCCCTTTTCCCTCCTCTGCTCTCTGCTCTGCCCAGGGTTCTTTTTTAAAATTCAAGAGTTGTGCAGTGAGACTGCAATAACCTACATACAGATCTCTCTCTCTCTCTTATTCTCATTTTCTTTCCCTCCATCTCTCTCTCTTTTATTTTTCTCTCTCTCTGTCTCATTTATTTCAACATCAGTCCTTTCTCTTTTTAACCGCTAATATCCTTCCCCCCTGCCACACTCCAGTGTATTTTTGAAATAAATATTATTAAACGTGTAATGTATGTGCATATATAAGAGCTCTAATGAATATCATAATCTATTTTTTTGTTTTGCTTCATCTTTCTTAACAAACATCTTTGTCAGGCTGGCAGAATGGTTCACTTTTTCACGCTTTGTTCTTTTATTTTTCTCACCGCTACGGGAAGTCATGCGGGGGGTTCTTGAAGTCAAATTGTTCTCTGTTTACTTGGTTAATTTGAAATGCTGATGAGTCCTCCACCTTGCCTTGTTCCTCATCCCTCACCATCCTGCTGTGTGTCCCTATAGCTTTGCATGTGTGCGTGTATGCAAGTGTGTGACACTGGAGGCGCAACTCCTGTATGCCCCTCTGACTTCTTAGTGAACTCCTCTCCTGCAGATTAGAATAAATACCAGAAGAGGAGGAGGCCAGATGAGAAGAAATGCTCTCGTGTGTGTGCCTGTTTGTGTGTTGGGGGAGTCTTAGTGTTTATTAGAGGGATGGAAGCGTTGGTCCCTGTATTAATGCCCTTAGTCTTTTGTCCATGTGTACAGTGAGTGTAAAGTTCCTTCTGCTGTTTGCTGTGTATGGAAGTAGCATATGTTGGCAGTGGGTGGCAGTGCAGGAAAGGCAAGCTAGCTCGCTTGTGGGAAACCTGAGTCACACGTTCAGTAAAAAAAAAAATGCCTTATTTATGCTGTGCGTGAAAGATGCTCACATTCATCTTTCCCTTCTTTAATACACTTTAGTTGCACTTTTTTGATGACATGACATTTACTACGACTTAAAGTGAACTGATCATTTATTTTGTAACTATTTTGGGGGCCGACGCTGTGTACTTTGTCTGTAGTATACATTTGAGTTCTGAATCATCAGCATCATGATTCCTGCACTGATTTAGCTGTTGTCATAAATATTGGATAACTGTCAGATAGTTTAAGTGCAATGCAGTATGAACTCCACTGCGTGTGTGTGTGTGTGTGTGTGTGTGTGTGTGTGTGTGTGTGTGTGTGTGTGTGTGTGTGTGTGTGTGTGTGTGTGTGTGTGTGTGTGTGTGTGTGGAAAAAAAACGTTCAACATTACTCTGGGCAATGGATGCCTATTACCATGCTCATATTTGTCTGTTTTATGTCCGGGAATAATTAATACACTAAGTACTTCTACAAATATAGCAGATTGAAATACTCATGCTTAACTTTTTCAAAGTGAGTCAAATTGGATGGTTAAAGGTTCAAAGCTTAGGGCAGTGTGCATTTTTGTAGCTGAGGAGGCGATGCAAAATGAGAATGAAAGGCGAATGATTACTTGGCATGGATCTACACATAGGGTCAGAACACGGGTTTAAATGCTGCGGCGCTTACTCTCTAAAGGAGTTGTGTGTGTGTGTGAAAGAGAGACAGGGAGGGAGAAGGGCAGATGTTATATTGATGGCACGCCACGCTTCTCTTCTCTGTCCTGAATAATCATGATCCTGAGCTGATGGGATGCTGCTTCAAAAAGACGAGAGTATGCGTGAACTGCGGATGAACTGGAACCTGTGTATGAACCGAGGCTGGTGGTAGCCTCAGCCCAGCAGCCATCCTGTTCCCCAGCCGGGGAATTCCTAAACCAGATTATGCTGATATCGATGAGATGTGAAGTTCAGGGGGAATTTAGAGCACTTTTATGTATTCTTAGATGCGGGTTCATGTTAGGAAGTTCTTGGTTTGATGTTAATTAAATGAAAAGGGATCATTTACTTTTGTGTGCATTTGCTTTTTTTGTGTGTGAGAGAGAGAGATTTGGTCAGAATGGGCTGGCAGGTGAGCAGACGTTTGCTCCAGGCTTCTATGCTACCTTTTGATAAAACAGGCTTTGTGGAACAGACACGATTTTCCTCTTCTTCCCTCTCTTTATCCTTCTCTCTCTAAAACTGTCACTGTCTGCATGTAATCTCTTTAGGGCTTTCATCATTTCCCTGCCTCAGATCTCGCCTTTCTTATGGTTGTGTTTTTCTGAATAATATGAAACTTGAGCGACAGATCCTAGGACAGATGTGTGAAGAGCAGGGGACTGTTGTACCAGATGAGACAGATGGGTGGCAGTATACTGTCAGGCTAGATCATCTCTGTCTCCCTCTCTCCCCTTTTCTCCCCCTCTCTCTCTGACTTAATTGGGCCTATATGTGTCTTTTCCAATATATCTATTTGTCCATCTATTCATTATTGTTCACAAAAACAGATGAGAATAAGATATGTATTTATATATATTCCCTGACTTCTATCATAAAACATATATTTGCATGTACTCAATATCTATGTCTTAAACATTTCTGCATTTTTATTTTATCAATTCAAGTCATCTGTATTTCTATCTTCATGGTCATCTTCATCATTCATCTTTTGTTAGATCTTTGGTCCAAACCTCCCTCCAGGCTATATTTCTATTTCTATGCTCTTTTCCCTCTCAACCTGTGCAGGTACTTCCTGCTTAAATGCTAAGCTGCAGTGATGTTAGCACTTTTGAGCGTAATTGAAGCTATTCATTCCTCTGAGTCGGATGAACAAAAAATTGTAGCACTGTATACCAGCTGTGACTCAGTTTCATCAACTTAGAAATGATGTGTGCAGATGAATGCAGACACACAAACACACTCACAGACACACACTGTTTGCCCAGATCAAGGCCGTGGCTCTGAGGGACTAGAGGGAGATCAGGCAGAGAGCCTATGGAAATAGATGGCTTTGTCATCGAAACACCCACCACACTTCCCCCGAGATTCACTGCTGTGGTGTTATCCTCAACTTGCAGACTTTCTTCTTTTCTTCTTTTCACACAGATCTTCCTCCTTTCCCATATACTGTACCTTGTGTTTGTCCGTGAGCTAAGCAGCATGTATTCTGAGACAGTGCCTGAACTATCAACACTCTAACTTTTTGTTAGAATCAACTCTTATTTGTTTATTAACTTATTTATTACGCCATTTTAGAACTTGTAATTGCCGTCTGGGCTGGAAAAGACTTTTTAAATAAGTATCAGGATGTACATTTTAACATTTTCGACTGAACATTGAGACTGTTGCAAAAGGGAGGACTACTAACCTTCTCTTTGCTGTCAAAACATTTTCCAAGATTCAATCCTAATACGAATAAACGCACTGACTGGCTTTTCACTCTGTTAGATTTGAATAAGTATGTATGTCTGAAACACAATACAGGCAAAACACGTTTTAAATTATATATATTATCTATCAGTCAACAGGTCAGACAAATTCATCCATCCTGCAGCTGAATGAGTAAGAAAACTAAATATAATATTTTATGCTTCAATCCTGTTCTCCCATTTACTTAAATTCAGTGGATTCTGTGATTTTCACTCCTTATCCACCCATTCGTTATTTCTTCCTTATTCTCCCTCTTGAAGCTTGGGAGACAAGCAGTTGTGTGAAATGTTTAAACCTAAGTGTGTGATGGATGAAAACACACAAAGTGGTCAAACACTGTTTCTCAATCTTTTTTCGCTGCCTTTAGCATTCCTGTCACTTTTTCAAGCTGTGAGTGTTAGCAAAAACATCGTAGTTCAGCATCATAAGCAGATTATGCGTCATTGTAGAGGTGTATGTTTTTGAAGGGGGAGGTGGTAGGAAGGTGAATGGAGTAACCCTGCCCCCTTCAAGTGGCTTTGCCTTGCCTGCCCCCCCCCCCCCAATGAGCTGTGGTTGGTTCTGGTCGTTTCAGCTATGTCAGATATCAAAATGGGTTCTCCCCCTATTTCATTGTATAGTTTTCAGGAGTAACTATGTAGGTAAGTTGACAGGTCCTGTGCTTTCACACATGTTGGTAATTGTAAGCAGACATGCATAAACACACAGCATTACCATCCACTGTGGTATCAAGCAGAATGCAATAGGCACTGTAGAACTCAATATGGCAAGCAGAAGTGTTGCAGCTTGCTTATTTATTATTCGTAAACATGATTTAATAGCGCAAATATTTTTTATTCAAAGTTAGTTGTTAAGCCAGCTAGTTTCATGTTCCTCCTCATCCCTCTCCTTCTGTTTTTCCATCCACCAATTCCTACCCCACACCTGAGAGAGTTGAGGGTCTGCCGTGCCCAACTTAACCACATGTTTGCAGGGTCAGCCAGAGTATCTGGGTGAGAGCCAGCCCGCTGAGAGCCAGGGCAGGCCAGGGTTTGGTTTGACCAGCAGCGAGCCCTGGAGTGTGGGCAGACTGACATGGAGGTGGGGGCGGAGCGCTTGTATCCTGCAGATAAGTGCGATACACCATCTATACACACAGGATGGGCTTTTCATCATACTCCACTACACTGGCCTTGACTGCCTGACCAGGGGAAGTGTGTGTGTGTGTGTGGGGGGGAGGGGGGGAGAAAGAGGGCAACGTCAAAAAGAGTCATGCACACTTTTTTTCTGATATGTAATGGCAGCGTAAACTTTTCACCCCACTTTCTCATGTGATCTGACAGAAACAGCATTCCACTGAAACGTATGCGCCTTGCACCTGTGTGAATGCGTGTACATGTTTGTATGAAGCTTATGTTTGTTTCTGAGCTAATTGCAATAAGACAATTATATTCCCACCTGTTAATTCAAGGTTAGTTTTATGAACCCATTTTTATGCTTCACTCAGGCATTGTTCAAACGTCTCTATATATGTCGTATTGTTTTCCACAGTATTTAATGATATGCTTTAAAAAATGTAATGGCTCATAGCATGTTTACATTTCTATAGAAGATTAGTAGGTTGCTTCTCAGTTTTTATGTCAGACACAGCAGTCACTCTACATATGTGTGTGTCGTCTTTGAGTTTGTTGCTCTGCCTAATAGCTCTGGCAAGTGAATGAGGCCTGATGTTTGGAGCTTATTTAATAGGCAGTGCGCGTGCATGTGTGTGCGCTTGTGTGTGCTCAGTCTTTAGCAGTGTGCCACGTCTCAAGCCCCTTATTCTTGGATAATTGTGCTGCAAGTCCTCAGCCTCCCCTTTAGCCTGAAAACCAAGCTCATTGCGGCCCCCAAAGAGCCCCCCGACAAGGTAGAGAAAAAAAAATCCCAAGTTGTCCTTGTGCATAAAAGTAGATTCTACTCTCCAACACCTTTTCAAATTAATATTTGTGATGGGCGCCATTCTGCCAGCCCCAGTTTCTGTTCGCCGCCTTTGTTCCTCCGTTTGATGTAATGGAGGCAAGGACAAAGAGGAGAGCAGGCAGAGTGTGTGAAAATGGTAGTTAAGTGGGCTTAAGGGCTCCTTCAGTACCTTCTGAAAGGCCTGGACCCTGAATAGGACCCTCGCACTGCTAAGCTGTAGTGCAGTAAACAAGACAGGTTCAGCACAAAGGTGCGTCTCAAATGAGCACAGACACCCTCCTCCTCTTTTGCCTCACCCCGTCTCACCCCGACCTCCCACCCGACTCATCTGGCCAATCCCAAGATCTGTCTTGAGTCCTCTCTTATTCCCCTCCCCTTTTATTCTCCCTTCATTTTTTTTGCTCTGCTTCATATCTTTTCTCTTGTCCCTTAGTGTTTCTCTGCACTCTCCTCTGGTGTGTGTGTTTGTGTTTTGTTGTGCTGGTCCCGGCTGGACGGCTTGCTCCCCCTAGCCAGCCTCGTCCCCAGCGTTGGGGCGGTTCGGCTCTTTTGTTTGGTTAATTGCAATAAGTATAATGTACTAGTCTCTCGGAGGTCCACGAAAGACAATTAGACAATCCCAAGAATTTAATGAGACACCACCAGCCCCAATCCCCCATACTCTCCTTTGTGAAACACCCTGCTCTACGCTGGCACCGACTGATGTAGTGAGGAGGGGGTTGCCATGCAGGTCGCCCGTCTGTGTCTGTTTGTGTGTTTACCAGATTGTTGGTCTGCCCATCAGAGAAATACGCCAGGGAGAAAAGACCTAGAGAGATGAAATAGAAGAAAAAACCTAAAACCAAATAAAGTCTTCCATCTACATTTTAATTCTTCATTTATATGGCACATTTCCAGGCCTGTTGCACCATGGGACTCTGATCTAAAGAATTGCTCTTCCCGGACAGGACAGACTTCCAGGGAATGTCCGTGTAATTATTAAGAACGATTATCCTTTTCACCCAGTGAAGGGACAGAACACTTGACAGTGTCATCCCCGAAAGGAAGAGGGATTGCTCGGGGTCTTGGGTGATAGACGAAACCCTGGGTGGCCCTTTAAGGACTTCTCTAACTCTCTGTCTCTTTCTGTCTTTTTTCTCTTTCTATTATTTCACCTAATGTATTCCCTTTCTCTGTCTCCTTTTCTCTGTTTTACATTCCATCGTTGACTCTTTCTTAGACCTCTCTCTGGATCATGCCAAGATAAAGCCGGCCTAAAACAGGAAATATTCATACATGATTCATTATATCTTGCTTCACCTCATATGGAGATTAATTAATAATTTCATTCTGCCATTGTCAAGTGCCTGTAATTCACAACCTTAAAACCTACACATGTACCACCTCATGAAGAAAGGATTCTTTCTTATATTCCTTTGTTTTGCCATTCTCTTTTCAATTTTTTCTCTCATTCTGTCATTCCTGTGCTTTTTTTCTCTCTCTGGCTAATCATGGTGTTACAACAAAAGACGGGGCTCCATTATTGCATGTGTGCGTCCCAGAAGAAAGGAAATGAGAACGGGACAGAGGGTGGCCGTGGCATGACACCGCACTATTAATCTTCCAGTAAAGCCTTGTCAGGCAGAAACGGACACAAATGGATCACTCCCATTAACTGGGGGAGTGTAGGTAAGGGCTTTAACAAGCGTTTACCAGAGTCCATTTTCTCACTAATGAAGAGGGGGAATACGCGACCTCCCGGCCAAACCTGCCAGACCGCACTTAAAGGTCTGGATGGAGGAGAAAAGGAGGGAGGAAAAAGAGCCGGAGGAGGACAGAAGAAGAGAATATCTGCGCATTGATAAAATATGTCGTATCGTGCATGGTTAATCCTTGGCCACCCTACTGTTTACCCCCAATACACATGGAGGAGAAACGCCCCATCCATGGGACAACCGTGTTCTCTTAGACCTGTGAATTTTTGTAAGGATCATTATTCCAGCTGTCAACATGATGTGGGAAAAATCCGCAAAATGTCATACCTATTGCCTATCTGAAAATCCTGCATTTAACTATTTTCCAACCACATGCAAACTAAGATGTAAACACCCATATGTGTGAGTAGATTCACAGACGCACATCTTGTCTTGTGGTCTTTTCCCCCAATTTCTATATTAGATATTCACACATGAGGGTGCACTGTTGTCACATTCGTTGACACCCCAATCTTTAGGGAGAAAGACAGAGGGCCACTATGGTAGGTGTCATCTCATAAGGGGTTTGCATTTATGCGCTATGTTTTAAACATGTGTCTGTCATCCTCCTGAGCCTTGTCCTGAGCTGTCATGTCTGTGGCCAGAGTTCTGTCCGCAGAGCCCTGAAACCTGCTGGTACCATGGCACAGACCTCCGAGATGTCTCTGCATCACAACCGCACTCCCAGAGGGGTGTGTGGTTTTGTATAAATGCCTATATGTGTGCCAGGTCTGTGTTTATCATCTGTGAGTATAGCGAGGAGACTTGGATGCTGAATGTCTAATGCATCACTAGCTTGTCCCTTGATGCGAGCTGGATGGGCAAGTTTTTTTTTTTTTTTAAAGCCACATGTTAATAAGAGATGTGCTGGAAACATTTTAAGGATCAAGCTGTGGTGGTATAGTGTAATTCATCACCGCCCTTCCAGATGTCAAAGTGTTTTTGTTTAAGTCAGTGAACACGCAAACAGATTCTTAAAGAATCACAGAATTCCAGTTGCACTAAATATGCTGTTAATGGATCTTTGGCTTTTTTGTTTGCTCACAGTGGCTCTATCATGTCCATGCATGTCATATACTGAATGATTGTCTTTCTGCTTGTACTTCCTCCCAGCCATGAAACCCCTGTCTGAACGCCTCTTGATTGGTTAGTTTTGCATCACAATGTTGATAAGGCAGTTATATCACTAGATGGATGCATGCGGCTGTTGTTTTCCTCTGTGTCAAGTGGCTGTTAACAATGAAACCAGTTTCCCGAACACAGCCCGATCAATAGAGCTAGCGTCATTAAAGAGATAGCAGCACACGCTGACCCGAGTGATACCGGAAAGTGAGCATGCAGAGGAAGAGAGGCGCGGCCCATCCCGTTTGTCTGTTATCACTGGCTCTGTGTTCCACAGGCTCCCAGGGGAAACTACGAGATGAGAGGAAGACTTCACCTTCCTCCTCCCAGACACCCCCCCCACCCGTCTTTCCTAACACTCCCGTTCCTTCAGCAGCCCTCCCCTCCCGCCCCCCACGCCCCAAACATTTTTAATTATATCTTCTCCCAAGTAGTGCGGCTCAGTAACCAAGGAGCTGACATTGATGCATGTGCTGATAAATCCGCAAACACTGGAAACAAGATTAACAAAGATTTTGAGGAAAGGGTGACAGCTAATTTTGCGCAATGGTCGGCGCCTCATTCAAGAGTGATGTTTTTGATAGAGCGAGCCACGCCTGAGAATTCATGCTCCACACAGGGGAGGGGGGACGCCAACACAACGCGAGGAGTTCCGCGGCATTTGCACTTTTTTAAATTGTTCTTTTTTTTAAAAAACCTTTTCCTCTCTCCGTTACTCCGGAGACTGTCCCGGCCTTTCTTCCCCCTACCGAGCATTTAGCTGCTTTGTTTGTGTGTTTATTTTTTCATCTTGTTTGATTGTGCACTCATAACTTCACATAATATATTCACACTCAAAAAGACAAGATAATTCACTTAACTTCATTGTCATCACATTTTGCCACACATGCCATCATTTATATTACAAAGTGAGCCACATTTACACAGACTTGATAAAGCATTAACCTATTGTTAACCTAATATGATAATGTTCATTTCTGTTTTTCATTGTCTGTAATTTAACAAACAAGACAACTTGCCAAATATTAATGGACAAATAAATGACTTGAGAATAGACTTTGCATTCGCTTAGCTTCTCTGTCTGTCTGCGGGCATGTTTTCGTGTGTGTGTGGTTCCGTGTGTGTGCCAGTCTAATCAGTGTGATCTAATCAGCAGTGTGTATTGTGGAGTCGGTGACATGCCACTCCAGGCCCGTGGTCCTGTCTCTGAACTGGCTCTTAACCCACTGAGACACTGATACACGCTCATCTGAGAAAGATATCACTCTGCCTCATCACACACACACACACACACACACACACACACACACACGCACACGCACACGCACACACACGCACTCGCACACACACATACACACATGCACAAACACGGGGAGAGAGAACAAGATAACAATCATACTTCCACAGCTGATTCCCTATTTTCCCATCGAAAAGCAACAACCTACCTCTTTCTCTTCTCTTTCTCCTCTGCAGCCAATTCCAAGTCTATACAGTAGAAACATTTTGTAGATTTCTTTTGTTTTTCTCATGCCTGTCTTTTTCCTTTTTCTTTTTTTTCCACCTCTTTATGTGATGTCTCCCTTCTCAGAATGGCCTCCCCTGTCTTCATCTGAAGGCAGCTGACAGCTTCTTTTACTTTTCTTTGTCAATTTCTCCTTCTCCCTCTCTCTCTGTCTCTGTAGCTCTCTTTTTCATCTGTGCCTACCCCCCCTCCTCCATCTGCTTTCGCTTTTGTTTGCCCGGCCCCTCTCCCATCCCAACTTGATAATGAGGAATGCGGTGTGACCCTGACCTCCATCGGCCCTGCATCCACCTCCGACCCCTCCAGGTGACCTCCGGTCCCTGTTTTGACAGCTTGATTAATTACAGAGTGTTATGATTTATGAGAAAAGCAGTATGTAAAAATAATAGACAACAGGTGGTCTTAAAAAAAGTTGTGGATTTGAAAGAGCTTCTAGTGAGGATTGTGGTGGCAGTCGGGATGTGGGAGTTAGTCTGTGTGTGTGAGCGAGAGAGGATGTGTTTTACAGCCGCTTTCCATGGTAAATTGCTTTTCAACCGTTTTTGAAGGCTACATCGGGTTAATAGGAAAATGTCTATTGCTCCATGCATGGTTTCCTTCGTTGCCTCAGCATGGATTTTTGCACGTGTATTTGGCCGTATGGTGAGAGGATGAAGGGGATTCCAACATACATGCGTAGCTCCATGTGTGTGCTGTGAAGCATAAACCCAGCCATGTGGTAATGACACTATGGAAAATGTGCAGGAACACACAGACATACATGCATACACACACTGATACACTATATTCTCTGCCACCTCTTTTCTAGGTTACATCCTGTGAAAATAAGCAGAGTAAATGTCAGGACAGAGCAGCCATAGTGTTTACCCTTCACACGTCAAACGCAGCTTGTGATTGGCTGTGGCGACCTCCCCTGACTCATGGACCTGTGGTGCAGCGCCACTTAGAGAGAGGTCAGACTCTTGGACTGTTGGAGTGTGTGTGTGTGTCATTGCGGTTGTGTGTCCGTGTGCTAATAATGTTACCTTCTGATTTATTGCCTGTTGCATGATTGCAGCCTGTTCCACTTTTCCAGTGTGGGAGGAGAAATTAATATTTTACACATATAGGATAGCAAATTTCATTGCATGAAAGGTCACACTTAACATGAAATATCGCTCACATACATACGCACACTTCACATAGCAACAGTCAGCGACATCAGCAGGACCACCAGTTATCTCTGTGGCGCTCCCTCCTAGGTCACAATAACAGGGCAGGGGTGAAGGGATTTCTCTTTGACCCTTGACCCATGGAGGTCATACGGGTCCTGTGATGTTCAGTAAGATTAATACCCTGGGCAAAACAGCATGGTCTCATTATTCACCAACACAGTGCCGTTTACTGGTAAATTACACCCAGCGCAGCACACCTGCACATTTGTCAACTGAGCAGTCAAAATCTCCATTTGGAGCTAAAAAATACCTTGCTCTCTTAATGATCTATTAGGTCACACATTACATGAATTGGCATTAGCTATATAATGCCAAAAATAGACTTTACTTGCCATGTGATGGGTATTTGCCTTTATCTCTGAAAATGCATGCATACTTATGTTCCTGTGTCTACAATTTTTAGTTGTATCCTGCCATTGTCCCCGACCGGCTCAGTCTGTACATATGGCCATGCGTCTCGCACCCCCCGCGTGTGTTCATGTATGTTAACGCACTAACTACCTGTCCAGATGGTAAAGTTGAAATATTCGTCAGTGGTTTAATATTTTCTCAAGCTGAACTGAAAGGCACACTCACATTTTGGTTTCATCGTTATGATCATCAACAGAGATGGATATTTCATTCAGGTCAGATACTTAGTTTTGTGTTATCTTGTTGAAGAATTAGATTTTAAATAGCTGCCAAAGGCTTCCTTCTCCCTTCTTTTTCATAATCATTATCTTAATTTTGCATTGTATTCCTTCCTTCCTAAGCCTATTGAACTCAGACTTTGCCTTTTCTCCTTCCTTCCGTGCACACTTATTAGTGGCCTTCAGGACAGGTTTGCTCCTGGGATGCATCCACACCTCCCTCCTTTCCTCTTTTTGTAGCTTCTCTGCCTCCCCCTCTCAGCTCACCTCTCTCCCTGATTTATACATTAAATAGTTAGGCAGGAGGGTAGGGAGGCACCTATCATTCCATGATCTATATCTCTCTGTGCCCTCATTAAAAATACATGTGTATGCTTAGGGGAGACAATATAGAATATATAAATCAAAATGCTAACGGCATCAGAATAAGCCTCCTGTATTTATTTCCCCATAGCTTTCCCTCTGTGGGCTCAGGACTCTTCCTGCTTACTGTATTTCCTTTGCTCTTTGGCATTTGTTTGATACTCTAATATTAAAGTATATTGGAAATGTTGTTAATTTATTATGCTAGTGATTTGATCATCTGCTCAGGCAACACTGCTAGCTGGAACATGGTTCATTATAATATCCCAGTTGTTTTACTTGATTTTTAAAATAGAAAGATATAATCAATGTTTGATAATGTAATGTATGTCTGTCTGCTTACTGTCTATGAGGCTGATCTGAGCTCTGGTGAGACAGCTCTAAAATATGTGATGCTGAGTTTACATTCACAGTCCCATCTTTGCGAAAGACATGCTGGTCTTCTGTAAAAAAAAAAAGAAGACAAATGACTTGTGTAACATTTACTTGCACAATCGATATCTCTGACAATTTCCACCTGGACGGTGATTAATGCTACATCCACCCCCAATCTAACAACCCCCAGCCCCAACCCTGCACCTCCCTCTGTGGGAGTCGTGCTGAGAGCAGATGAAGCAGGCCTTCAAACTTTGTGTGTGTCAGTATGTGTGTGTTTGTGTTTATGTGACGATGTCAGTCCAGACACTCGAGCGCTTGATCAACCGTTAAGCACGGATAGTGGCTAAACAAAATCACAGATTCACAGACGTCGAGTATAGTAAATAATTGAGGCATAAACTGGCTTTTGCATTGCACTGAGTGAGTTACTCAACAGTGTCTGTGTGAGTGTCTTTCCGTCTATCCTTTCAATAAGGTTCTGAAAATAGACGGGTCGGGAGGAGGGAGACAGGAAGAGAGAGAAATAGAAAGTGAAACAGAGAGAAAGAAATGTAAATGCGAGCATGAAAAGAAGCTGAGGCATCAGGGATCTGAAGCTGTGTTATTCTCTTCACTTCCTCCACCCCACTGCTCCACTTTGAACTCATTTATAAATATTCAGCTCCACATATAAACAATATCCAAATGAGCACAGACTTCCATGCCAAGGTTAAAAACTCTGCTGCGTATTACAGACACAACTACTTGACTAGCTCAAAAGGTTAGCCTCTTATTCTGACCTAAACTATTTGTGCTCATTAAGATCAAGAAAAGGATAATCATTACCACAGAGTCTTATTTACTTTGACCAAATTAGTGTGTGACTATTAGTGGAAGCGAACACCGTAGGAAGTCTTTGAACTTGAAGTGAAAGTTGAATTTAGAGCAACTTAATTAAATGTGCGCTCTTTATTAGAGGAGAAACTCATGCAGTGGGCGATTTGTTTAAAATGAACTCGGAGGGCAAATGGGGAGATGAAGCTCCGGTTTGTCTTACTTTTCCTATGTAAACATTTGTGTTAGCTGCTCAATTGATTGCTTGAACATACATGCATGTGGGGTTAAGCAGAAGAAAAAAAAGAAGCAAGTTTAGCTCTCCTACCTTATGTATGCAATGCGAATTATTGTACTTATTTTCTATACAAACTGTTTAACAATACTGGAAGATTGTATTTAGTAACATTTAGGTCTTCTTTGCAAGTACTTGCATGGCCCCCTGGGTATCGCTAGTTATCAAGAGGATGATTGATTTTGTGGTGACAGGCTGATGACAACCCTGTCTCATCCTTTCTCCCATCACCTAAGATCCACACATGTCTTTTCATAGCCCCAGTGGTACAGTAAGTACTCTACTCTTCTGTTCTCAGAGAAACATAGCTGTGTGTTGGGTTGGGTATGGGGGGTCGCAGACTGGTGCTGTGTTGAAATGAGAAAGGGGGTACCGTGACTTAATCTGACATTACTGTGCGATCTGTGTGGTATCTCGGTTTCAGGGAGAGGGGGAGTGGGAAAGAAAGAGAGAGAAAGAAAAGAGGGGGATCGGATGGATAAAGAGGCCCCGCATGCACAGAAATCTCACATAGAGACGTCGACAGAAAAGGGCAGGGTGGCCCCGACACTGAGGGAGATTGAGAGTACACTTGTTATAACAGTATTTACCTATCCTCTCAGATCCTTCATACTTATTTATAGAGGAGCATATTGTTTTGTATATGTTCTTCCTCCCTGTAAAGAGTTGTGTATTTGTATTTCATATTGCTTGAGCCACAAGTAACTGAAATTGTAACGCCAGCTCTTTGCTCTCGCTTATTTTCTATAACTTGTTTTTCATCTCCGTCGGCCATTGTGCCTCGTACAGATCTCAAACCAGACTGTAGCCTCCAGACACCCCTCCCCTCCTCCTCCTCATCTTATTGGGTATGCCAGGCAGGGTGACCCTTTCCCCCTTGTCAGTCAAGCCTGAGCAGCGAATCCGGAGCTGCGTATTGCTGAATCAAGGAAGTGGAGCGAAGGCTATTGAGAAAAGGGAGCGCCGTTTGCCTCGATCTTAACAGCAGCCCGAAAAGAAACCAATAAAGTAAGATGCTCGTGATCCAATTTGAAAAGAAACCTATTGCACTTTGAATCTCAACATGTAGGATACAAGCGCGTGGATACATAAATACACCAGAGCATTTATTTGCTCCTATTCACATACAACCCTAAATTCACACAACCATACCATCCACTTTCCTCACTGCATGCACCCGTGACCGCTATCAGCCATGCTTTGTACCTGTCAAGTGCTGTCCTTTTCCCTGTGCCCAAAGCCCTGCTCACTACATGAGAGCTCTCACATCAAAGCTTCGCTGAGCTCCACACGCACAGATGAAACACCCTCTCACTCCGGCCGCCTCTCTCCCCGCTCCCGCACATTAGACACATTTCATTTCATTACAACGCCACTAGAGAAATAGAGGTGCTGCTGTCTTAAAGGGACATCTTATTTACTCTCTCTTGCTCGTGTGCACTCACTAACATGTGGACACACACACAGACATACACACGGTATCTGCTTTCTTTTCTAATAATGCGACTGGAAGGGAAAATAATGGTCTGTTACCATCAAAGTTCTAGTGGACAAGCGGCATCTAATTTGACCATGAAGGGGGTGCATCATTGTCATCAAAGAAGAGTATTGACAATATTGTTAAGATGGCGCGGTATGGCTCAGACACCGTTATCATAAATCACAAATAGTCATGATATTCACAGAATATTGCAGCTTCATATTTTGTGTTTTTTAATATATATTTTGTCTCAATACCTTGCGGATAGTGAGGATAATTTATGTTTTAAAGAGCTTCATAATGCTGCGTGTGGGGAGACGGAGGAAGGGTTTCATCACGATGATGAGACAAGCCCTGGTTTCCTTAGCAGCCGCAGCCTTTGTTGTGCTATCTGGTGTGGGACAGGCCCACAAAGGAGTGCTAAGGATCGTCCAGATCGGGGTGATGGGGGTCGGGGTGCTCCCCCTTAGAGGGGTCGGGGCGACCCTCTTGACCGCTGGCCCCAGGGCAGGGGCTCAGTGTGATGGTGGCACAGGGGCACACACAGGGCATGGGAAGAGACTTAGCCTGCATACTGCTGCAGAAAGACTGATCCAACGCTAGAGAACTGTGTGTGTGTGTTTAATTTGAGACGGTGTGTGTGTGTGTGTGTATAGGACAAAGGCAACGTGACCCAATGTGAGCAATGTGTGAGAGAGAGATTTAGTTATATAAAAAGCTGGGTGACCCGAGGTTTGCAGTGTGCATTTGTGTTAGATTCACACTTTGACAGCACATCACAACACAAAGATCAGATTTAGCAGGTGTATCCCGTGTGTGTGTGTGTGTGTGTGTGTGTGTATGTATGTGGGAGCGACTTGACAGATAGCAAGAAACACAAAGGCCATATGACCTAACTCTACAAGGGTGTATTGCAAGATGTATGGAGAGATTTGGCTGTCAAAAAACAACGTAAAGACTAGAATGATGATGATAAGCTCTGTGGGAGAAATTAGTTCTGTGGGGATCGGGATAAACATTCACAAAGTGCTGTTTAATTTGAATTTAATATATATTTTCCTTCTAAATATAATTGTTTTTGTAGATAGGTTTCTAATATAAAAATAGACAATGACAGTATACATTTATATTAATTTGTATTTATTGGAATCACATTTTAAAAAGACAATTATATAAAAATAAGGTGAAATTGTGGGAAAAAAATGTCAAAGCAAATTTCATTTTTTGTTGCTTTGCTTAGTTCCTCGACTCTTTGTTGTAAATAGCGTTGATGGAGAGAAGAATAAGAGCAGGAAGTGTCTGGACAGGGAACACAGTGTTATGCTGACACCAACACAGACCTCTCAATGTTCAAATAAATGATGGTTTCCGACGTAGGCCCTGCTCCTCCAGACTAAGTACGCCGACAACACTGGTTGCCTTTACAGCAATGTCCTTCTGGGTGACTGGACAGCTGAAAGGGTTAGCACTGTTAGCTCGGTTAGGTGTGTTAGCCTCTCCAAAGGAAAGGCCATAGGCTATAGGCCACTCAGGGTTAGCATAAGGACGCTAAAGGCTACGAACCGGGCCACTTGAGGTTACCAAAAGTATGCTTAGGGCCACGAAGGGTTATTGACCAGTTAGGATAAGAGCCCTGAAGACTAAACATGGTTGTAGGCCACTCAGGGTTAGCATCAGAACACGTGGCCCAGTGTTGCTAAACGGTTAACTTTTGGCCTTCTGAACCAGGATTAGGGGAAAGGAGAAATGCACACAGTGATGTGATGGTGGTGAAATGCAAGGCTTTGATTTTTTTCTGTCATTATTTCCTCCTTTGTTTGGAAAATATGTTGGCAATGGAGAGTGGTTTTCAATGTGTCATTACTTAGTATTTTTATAGATACATTTCACTCATCAGTATTAAATGTAATAATGTATTGATTTTAAAATATTTGTGGTTCTTATAATGCTGCTGCCGTAAGCTGAACTGGTCATGTCAGTTATTTTATCAGGCTGCCACCAGTGGGCAGTGGCACAAAGCTGGTGTGGATCTGGTGAGACTCCATCTCTCTGTCTCTCCTTCCTTCTCTATCAATCTTAGTCCTATCATTTTATCTATCTATCTATAACTCCCTTCTCTGCTTTCACTTTTTGTTCTTTCTCTGTCTCCTCTGCTCTCTCCTCTGCTCACCCACTCCTATTTCTTTTTCATCCAGCGATCCATCTGTCTGGGTTTCTATATTTGTGTGCAAATGTCTATGTGATATCTGCAGGCAGTATTAAGTCTCCCTAATAGTTTCTCATCCATACCTCTCCAAGTTTCACTTTTTCTTCTGAACATGCATAGGCACACAGACTAATACAAATCCAAGTTAGAAGAAACATCATCTACCTAGAATTAGCATACAAACTATAATGTGGGACATGTCGTTTTTGAAGTCATAAATCACTTGCCAAATTACCATTAGACTTGCTGTGCCTTGAAGTAAAATTCAAACTTTACTCCATCATCATGCAGATGCCATTATGCAGTAGGACATTTTTTCAAATTAGAATTTCAAAATACATGTTTTGAATAAAGTAAAAGCTGATGTAATAGCAAAACAATTTATTTTAAAGATGTACTTAAAATAAAAGTAATTAGTAATATGATCACGTCCAATATTCCTCACACTTAAAATGTTTTCTTAAGTCAATACTCTTTATATTTATAACACCTTTTACATTACAAATATGTCTATCGAGAGCCTTGTCTGAATTTGAAAGGGAGTGAGAATCAAACTAATTTTATAATCTGAATAAGCGAGAAAGTGTCATTTTGCCGTTGTCAACACACGGCAGGTGCTAAGGGAAGGGGTGTGTGGCAGGTTTGATGTCGATGGGCACAGGAGGGACACACACTCAAGCTGCGTCAACGGAAGACAAGCACAATGTGTTAACACTTATCAAGCAAGAAGAGAGTGTGTGTGTGTGTGTGTGTGTGTGTGTGTGTGTGTGTGTGTGTGTGTGTGTGTGTGTGTGTGTGTGTGTGTGTGTGTGTGTGTGTGTGTGTGTGTGTGTGTGATGAAGATTTGCAGAGGAAGCTGAACAAACTCCCTCTCACAACTCCTCCTAAAGGTCTTTTTGTCAGCACTGCTGTCTTTCATACTCCTGTGTGTGTGTGTGCGTGTTTGCACAGTCGTTTACCAATACATTTGAGTCTTGGGGTGTGTGTATGTGTGACAATGGGGGTTGTGTGTGTTAAGCACAACCAAAGTGAAACAGGAATCCATCCATTTCCTGCTTTAGTTTCAGAGTACTTGGGATAATAAACAGTTAATTAAAATTGCTTCAAAGTTGAAGAAGTCACCAAAGGCTACCAGAAAACTTCCTTTTCTTCACAATACATTTACCCTCTGTAATTTGTTCTTATTATAACCACTTGGGTTCCTTTTCTTTTACATTTCCCTCTGATTCTTAATTTTTTTGTTGCCATTTTGAAGTATAGTAAAACAAATATTTGTAATATTAATTCAAATGTTTTTTTGGCTTTTGTAAATATTTCTACACCTTTTATCTGCAGTGCTGTCTGACGTCCTTTACACACAATAACATGCTCATACACAGATACTTATTCAATTGCAGCTAACTCTTTGAGTGATGGTGGGATCGATTGTGTTTGATATTAAGTGACACATGGCCTTTGGAGTCACTAAATGCTACTCACCGACTGAAACCACCGGCGCTGAATTTCAATCCCCCGGTTACTTCTCAGGCTTGTCCCTGCAGTGACACTCTCTCCTCTGTCTCTTTCTCTGCCATTTTGTTCCGTCTGGATTTTCATCATTTCCCTAGTCCTCTCACGGTGACGGTATTATTTGCTCATAGATACCCACTACCAAGATTTTCTTAAACAACTTAAGACCGATCAGATTTAGCCTGAGTAGAAAAGTTTCTGAGCTTCATCGTAAGACAGATTCTCTTGCGGTGCTACACCAGCTTTCCTCAGTAAGTTTGATAGAGTTAATATCATCTTTTATGGTTGGAAAAAAATACAATATCTCTATGGGTGCTTGTTTGTCCAGACTCTCTCACCGCACAAACACACACACTCCCATCTGCCATGCGCTTTACCTGAAGATATGTAGTAGATATGTTCTTCTTCCCCGTAGACACTTTGCAGCTATTCTTTTAATGCATTTTTTCTTATCAACCTGTTTAATTAATATTTGTTTTAATGTCAAGCACCTATATAAATGAGGTTTGTTATATTATTCTATATCAATAGATATATCTTGTATTACATTGTAAAGCAAGTATTATGAACAATTATGATGTGGATGATCCTGTTGCCATGGTTCTTATACCCATACTTGTGTGTTTCTTATCTGTTAGGAGGGCTACGGTGTGATGGTGCTCAATCCCAATGAGAACTACCTGGAGGTGGAGAAGTCAGCCATGTCCTCTCCCCTGCCCTCTCCTACCGAACCCTCTGACGAACCTGCAGAAAAACGGGATCGCAAAGATGATAAAGAGGGCAAAAAGAAGAGAGAATTTTATGAGAAGTATCGTAACCCACAAAAAGAGACAGAAACTGAGCGGATCCCTATACGGGTAAGTTGTAGAGAAATGGAGAGACTGAAAGAGGGGAGAAAGAAAAGAGAAAGGCAGGAGGGGAGTGTTGTGAGAGCTGCTTGGAAGGAGAGAAGAATAGATGTTCGTCAAAAGCAGACATGATTTGGACAGAGTGACAGTTAGGGTCGTGGGAGGAGGCAGGAATAGAGGCATAGGTGAGAAAATGGGAGGGAGGAATTTGGAAAAGTTTGCAGGAGACAAAAGTGGCAAGAAGGTGCCGGGAGGAGGAGGGTGGGAGGCGGCTCGCTGAGGAAACCAGGGAAGGAAATGTTAAGTAACAAGAGAGGATGGAAGGGAGGATGGGAGGCAGAGGGAGAAAGAGAGGCTCTTGTGTGGTCAGCCTGTGTGTGAAGAGGTTGGCTGTGCTCCAGTCGCCTCTCAGTCAGCAAGTGTTAACCACATGGCTACCTCGCTCTCTCCCTCTTCCTCTCTCTCGCTCTCTTTTTCTCTCTCAGATGGTGGGCTGGTCAGTGCAGCTCTGGCCCTTCACTCCTGTTAACCGCTGGGATTATTATCTCCCTAACACACACTCTGCAAACACACTGCAACATTCTTATCATGCTACACTGCCTGTAAACCACACACACACACACACACACACACACACACACACACACACACACACACACACACACACACACACACACACACACACACACACACACACCAAACACTTAGCTTGGGCCAGTTTACCTTGTGGTCAAACAAAGGAAGCAACCCTTCGAATAAATCACAAATAAATATGGGCACGGTGATGAGAAATTAAAACAGCGTTCTCCTCTTCGTAAATGTCTTTTTGTTTTACCCAATTGCCAATACAATTCATAATTGGCCTCCTAAATGGCGTCCAGAGAATTTCAGTTTTATTAAAAGCTCTCATTCAGTATACTTTCTGAATAGTGTGTGCATAAATGGTTAGCCTTCCTCCTTCACAGAAAAATGGTCCTGATGGATTTCTGTGTCTTGCTTTAGTGTGTGTGTGTGTGTGTGTGTGTGTGTGTGTGTGTGTGTGTGTGTGTGTGTGTGTGTGTGTGTGTGTGTGTGTGTGTGTGTGTGTGTGTGTGTGTGTGTGTGTGTGTGTTCTTCTGCGTGTTTGTGTGAGAGAGTGTGAGTGAGTAATACGTCAGTCTCTGGTGTCTGAAAAGACTTAGGTCTGCTGTGGGACTTGCGGGCGGTGTGTGAGCTGTCAACTCAGCCCCTTTTTTTTCTCACCCCCTGGCAGTACCTTTACACACACTCTAAAAAGGGTTAATTAGCATCAGTTCTATCTTACTCTATCACACTTCTATACATCTACGCTGGTCTCCCCTGTCATGGCCATGGGACTTGTGATTTTTCTTTACACTCGCTGAAATAACACGTGTGGTAAACAATCTGCCATTTATTTCACATTAATTCAGTCAGAATAGCTTGCACCAACTGTCACTTATTTATATATATTTTTATTTTAGGCTATGCATTAATATACAAAACACAATAGTTATAATCATCTGTGTGTGTGTGTGTGTGTGTGTGTGTGTGTGTGTGTGTGTGTGTGTGTGTGTGTGTACACACTGGGAATATGCTGGTTTTATCATTTACATTGTGTTAGACCCACAATAAAATGACCAACCATGTATTAAATTGTTTTATTTTTTCTCCTTTTATAATATACATTTATAAATATTCTATTCTTACTCCCTTCCTCTTGCTTTAAATCTTTAACACGCAGTGTGAAGTCGTTAACACAGTCCCAACCAAGGTTCCCTTATCCTTTGAGGAAGCATGCAATATTATTCACATCTGGATATTGGACTCAGCTTGCTATCCCCAAGCCTGCATAATGCATGCTGGACAGGGTCAGATGCATTGAGACAAGGGCGGTATGCAGAAATGATTGTCTTTTTGAGACTGCAGTGACTCGGAAATACTGAGCAGTTTAACGGCCCCTAAACACGGCGGCGTGCGTTGAAGCTTCAACGCTTCTGCCCATTCACTTTGAATGGGGTGACGTCACACTTTGCCGAACTGCATTGTGGGAGCAAGGCTTTGCGTTGCTCGCTTCAAAAGTAGAGCAATGTTCTACTTTTTAAGCTTCGACGGAAGCGTCAGCCAATCGAATCATATGCCAGTACAAGCTCTAGCCAATCAAACCGCGTGCTTGTGTGTGAGGGGCGGGAGATTCATGTGATTGGTTGTTGGTCAAGCTTCAGACACGCCTGCCGGCAAGCTTCAACGCACGCCGCCGTGTGTAGGGGCCGTAAGAGTCTTGGCTTTTCAGAACTCCATGGGATGGAAGTCAGTGCAGACATCATAACGGAAGAGAATAAAACACCAGCTCTGTGTTATTTCAATCCAGTTTTTGTTAAATATAATCTGTCAAATTGATTAAGCAATCCATACTGTTTCTCTAGCAGTCCATAGTGCAATATCCAGTGTTGTGGTATATTGAGAGATGGATCTAAAAAAAGAAGATCTGTTTTTTCAGAGCCGCAGGATAATACAAAATTAACCTCATTAACTAGAAAAGTAAGGGTCATGTAGAAGGTTTATATTTTCCAGCCAAACATACTTGTCCTTAGATGCAGGGATTGCAAGACTCGGGATAAAGATTAATGAGTGAGCAGTTTGGCTCTGTGTTGGTGCCCCTTGAATTTTGACCTTTGACCCAGAAGTCAGCGGGATGTTTGTGTGTATGACCTCGCCTCTATCGTCCACGCCTCCTCCTGCACTGCTTTACTCTCCAGTGTTCGGCCGCTGTCCCCCCCAGAGTAAGCCGTCACGCGCGCACACACACACACACTCATACACGCAAGCAAAAAAACACACATGCAGTTGTGCAAAGGAACACACATACCGACAGACAAAAGAGTAAAAGAGGTGGAAAAAGCTTTTTGTGTGTGTGTGTGTGTGTGTGTGTGTGTGTGTGTGTGTGTGTGTGTGTGTGTGTGTGTGTGTGTGTGTGTGTGTGTGTGTGTACTTCTGTTCGTCGGGGTGGGTGGTGGATCAAATCAAACCTCTTTAGCAGGGCACCACCCAAGACACATGGGCTCTCACATACACACACACACACTTACACACACTTACACACACATAAACCTTTCTTTATTCACTACATCTCACACTCTAACTCCTGCTGAGCTGGTAGACCACCTGCACGCAGCCATTCAGAAACACACACACTCAAATATATACTTTTACCCATTTTTATATATTGAAATCGAAAAAAACATAAACTTCAATTACTAGCTGTCTCGCTCTTCACTTACCTGTAATAGTCACACAGTTACATCACATACTTTTTTTTTTAAGATATTGACTGACACACAAACACAAAAAACACACATAAATACACCCTCCAGCCCCTGATAGAGTTGAGTTTATTAATACGCTTCCTTACACACATTAATAAGCTCTTAACTGCTTTTAGGATTCTCACTTTTTAGCCTTGGGTTCATAGTGTGCAGCCTCTCAACCTTATCTAATCCCTCTGCTCTCCTCTCCTCCAGATCACACACCGCTGGGCCATGTTTAGGGGGATGTTGGTGGAGGAGGCAGTTAGAAAGGGAGGACAGAGGGAGGGATGGAAGGATAGAAAGTCTAATCGGAGGGATGCTGATGAGGATAGTGAGGGGGGGACGGCTCTCTTTGCCATATAGAAGTTTGGGAGTTCACTTTACTCTGAATTTTAGCAGTAATCCAGTTAGCTATTTTCTGTCAGCCAAGCGGAGGAATGGCAGGAACAAAAGGCACATTCATGGGCTTAAGAAGCTTCCAAAGAGTTCACCCAAGGCTGGCTGGTTGGGATTAGGCCAGCAGGCCCTGGAAAGAAGAAGGGGGAAAAAAGAGCAAAGGGGACAAAAAACAGAGCTTCACCGTTCTTTAAGCACCACTTCTTTTTATAAATGACTGGAATACTTTTAACTTTTAGTTTTTGTTATGCTTTTCGTTTTAGCATCTCGTATTATACCTTGTTCAGAGAGAGAAAGAGAGAGATAGACAGGGAGGCCCTCACTCAACAGCATTTTGAAGTAGCCGATTGAGACTATTCCTTCTTTTTTTATTTTCGCTATACTGTACTTGTCTTCAGTGCAACTCTTAGAATAAGAGATATGTATGATTGAGACTGGTTAGTTGAATGATTTAGATGAAAACTCTTATTTTCTCTAAAATCCTTATCAAAATCACATCACAATGAAACCTACATTTGGGACACACTTTGGGGATTGCTTGATTCTCTTTTTTCAACTTTTTCTTTTTTTGTTTGGTATTTGTTTTGAATACAGTTTTCATTTTGCTACTTGGAGAATTATGGTCTCCAGTGTCTTGGTGCCGTGTGTCTTGTACTGTCCCAAACTTATTTTTACTATTGTGGATTGTACAGAGTGTGTTTCTTAAAGGAAGGAACATCCATTATTTAGACCTTGCCTCTCCAAGACCTGTTATTCCCAGCTGCAGCTGTCCACTGGGGCCAGCTGAGCTCCTTGTCCTTGTTTAGCAGATTATGTCCTGTTTCCCCATGTTCGCAGTGTACTACAAAGCGTCCTGAGGATTCACTAAAACACACACACTTACACACACACACACCAAAACTTGATTATAAACATTAAGACATGGACACACAAGCACACACGCTGGTAATTGTATTTTACATGGCACTACAGTGTTCTCTATGGGACTGGGTTTTTGCTCTTTGTCACCTTCACCCCTTTGTCCCAGTCTGTGGCCCACAAGCAATTATACAGACAGGGTTTATTTGACATTTGACCTGTGGTCGTGCCAAGAAGTAAGGCTCAGCATATCCAAGGACAGGTAGGGACTTGATTAACCTCTGAACTTGGTCAGAGAAGAGGTCAATTACTGGGCCAGAGGGCGGTTCACCTGCTTGCTGCAGAGAACAAATTGGCTAGATGCCATCTATGTATTTGGGTGTGTATTTCTGTGTAAGTGTGGTAGAGATAAATGTTTGACCTGTGTGTATGTGTATCTGTCTTTATGCGTTTGAAGCCAAAGTACAAGCTTCATGGGAAACTACATGGCACGTTTAAATCTTTATTCAAACTGCTTTACATGCAGGTTGTGTTAAACTTCAGTTAAAGAGTAAATGTTCTACTTTAAGTTAAAAAGAGGAGTGAGTCTGTTAGATTTTCTGGTTGATAGCCTGCTTGCGTGTTTCTGGAAATGTGTAGTACATAGCATATGTGTGTACACACATACCTATGTGTTTGCTCAAGGCAGAAGCAGTGTAGCTTGTCTCATATCCCTGATCCCAATCTTCTAGTCAGGTCAACCATCAAACACATCCATCCTGCCCTCCCTCGCACCTTCCCACCCACTGAGGTCTCTCTCTCTTTCTCTTCTTCTCTTTCTCTCTCACCACACAGCCCTGTTGTGGATACAGGCTGACCCGAATAAAGACAGACACACACACACATACACACAACAAAAAGAACCTTAGGGTCATCCTGGAACAAACAAAGCCTTGTCTGCCTGCCCGCTCTCCTTTGCCTTATGTCAATTAATGGCTCGCAGTAATTTCACCTGACAATCCGGGCGGCAGCGCAAGGCTAGCCGAGATGTCACAGCGATGACCTTTCTGGCCCGCAGCCGCTCTTTTCTAATAAAGAATCCCACAAACCCACAGCAACTTCCTTTGTACTTTGTTAATGAGTTATTGATTTGAAACAATGCCCTGGCAAATATTGTCAGAGCAGACTGACCCCACCAAGGTCATGCTATTTCATTGTATACAGTCTGAGCAGGCTATTATGCACGTAGGATCACATGGCCGCTATAGTTTTTCTCCTTGCTCTGGCTCTGGCTTCCTCTCCCTCTGCCTCACTCACTTTCTCTTTTACTGTATATCCCAATTGAATAACACACCTACACGTTAATTTCTCGCTCGCTCTCACACACACATACACACACACACACACACACACACACACACACACACACACACACACACACACACACACACACACTCACGCACGCACTAAAACGCACACACTTCCCCCCCTTGTTAGTCTTGCACACGTTTTTCACCTCGTTCTAGCTTTTCCGTGTCTCTTTCTCACATCATTATATTCCCAACTCTCCATATGTACTATACCTGCTAATTACCCACAATGCCACAGTCATTATTTTCCCATCTCTGCCACTAATTTGCTCCATACCTTCTTTTCCCCCACTCTAGCAGACCCATCAGCTCCCAGACAGCTTCTAGCTAACTTCAGCTCTCTGTCGACTCTATAAGAGAGTAAAGAAAGAAACAAAGACGAGAGGAGAAGAAAAAAAGGAAAAAAACATGGCGAAGGAGTACACGTCCCAGACATTGATTAGAATGCAATTGCAAACAGGTGTCGTTGAGGTCCACTTTTTAATTGTGTGCACAGAGACATGTACGCAAGCCCGCACGCAAGCACACACACAGCAACTATTTTACTCTAATAACCTCTTTGCTTACACCAAACATGTAATTATGTACATTGCTTATTTAATATTTAATCATTAGGCCAAATGAAAACAATCCTGTTCTGTGCTGATCAGGGCAGATTAAAGAGTTGAATGACTGGCGCTGCAGGTGGGTTTACCCAGTGTGTGTCCTTAGAGCAGGAGGGGAATGACAGATTCAGTTTGTCAGAATTTGTGTGTGTGGTGTATATTTAGTAGTTTGTATATTTCTCTTTCTATTCTATATTCACTCTTAAAAATGATTGTTGTGCGGTGGGTGTTTTGAATTCTTCTCACTTTATTCAGCTATTACTCTAACCTCTTGAAATACTCATTGACGTTTTTGCAAGATTGAAACCAGGACTGCCCAAGAACCCCTGTGAAAGAGTCCAAACCCAATGAAGTTGTTTAGGGATCCCGTGACACTGTTTTGACACTTTTGGCTCCCGCTGAAAAGTTTCTGAGTGTAAAAAGTATAATGGCTCTTATCCACTAGATTCCTTCCGGTCCATACTGCTCACCATCTCCCAACTTTAAATTCCAGCTTCCTCAGAAGTGTTCCTGGTCTATGTGTTTTGGTTTGGGAGAAGGAGGAGCTGAAGAGAGAAGTGCGGGGAGGTCTGAAGTGGTTTGTTTGTCATTGGTGTTGTTAGATTCATTGTTTCCTGTGTTGGTTGGACAGTGGGTTTGTGTTGGCGTTGGGTCTGTTATTCTGGCTGCAGCATACTCCTCTCCTCCGCTCTTCTATCCCTGCTTCTCATTACAGTGAATAAACACAGGGCAAGTATTGGACAGAACAACTTTTGAAGAACCAAGAGAGTGTGTGTGTGAGGGTTTGCATCTGTGTGTGAGTTGTTATTGTGTAAACAATGGAAACAGCTAAAATGAACAAATTCTAGAAAATAGACAACTTCAGAGCAAACACTTTTAACAAATGTGTAACATTTTTGAACGACTCTCAGATCATAAGTGGGGTGGATAGTCCTGCTCAATGTAGCAAGTTGTCTAGCAGTCTAAATAGTGACGTAAGTTATAACACATAATAGTTTTGTTGATTGGGTAAGAGCTACTTGGCTAAGGCCACTTGTTCTGTTAACTAGTCTTTTGGGCTTGTGTGTGTGTGTGTGTGTGTGTGTGTGTGTGTGTGTGTGTGTGTGTGTGTGTGTGTGTGTGTGTGTGTGTGTGTGTGTGTGTGTGTGTGTGAGTGTGTGTGTGTTTGAATCTTTTTTATCTGAGCTATCCTTCGCTTCGATCTTTGGTCAACTGTCTGTTGTTCCTATTTCCAGGGAGGTCGGCTACAGTTGCTTTAGTCTTAAACGTGTTTAACATTGCGCAAGATGGTCACATGAACTTCATGGTTTTTGGACATAGACCTTCAGATTAGCTCCTCTCGGCTATGGTCTTTATTTTTTTATTTTTCATTTCTATAAGCTCACACTGACACAAAACAGCAGTATGAGTACTTTTACCACTGGTTTCAGTTTGAATCATCTGCTTACAAAATGTTCCACTCATTTTAAAATGTTGGGATATATATTTCTGTGTTGAATTAGCAGGATTCAGTATTTTTTTCAGCTTGTTTTGTTCCTCTGCCAACCAAAGAAATAAATGTGTGATAAAAGACAAGTTTGAATTCCACAATTATATATTTTTTGTATATATTCAACTTTAGGGTGCTGTCTGCATTTGAAATGATGATGACTGAAATTAGAGGCACATACATTCTGTTAGCAAATACTGTATGTATACTGTATGTATATCTGTGTCACTGTGTGTGTGTGACATGTTGATGAATTTCAAGTCCAGAGCTGACAGCCTGTCAACCTTATTCTTCTAAACACACACAGATATACTGTATACCTTCCATAATATGTATGGCTTCCTCTCTGTCTACTATTTCCTTTAACTCTCTCTGACTTTTTGTTGTTGTTGATAAAAGTTAGCTGTCACCATCTGGAGACTTTCTGGTCCTGAAACTGTCTAGGACGCATATTTGTATTTTATATTCTCTGAGGGGACAATATGGATCACTATATATTCGGTAAATACACACATAAACAGCACACCCTCAAATGTCCCTTGACAGTCATGGCTGAAGGATGTTGGCAACAGGTGTGCAGTTGGGACGCTATTATGACAGAGCTGGCAGATGTACACACCACAAACGCACACATAAACAGACAATTTCACACAAACACACAGTGTGGGGAAAGTGGAAAATAAATAAATAAGCCAAGAAACTGTGGGAGAGCGGGTGACAGAAAGCCGGTCTCGCAGGGCGGTGTGCTCCACTGCAACTAATTAACCCCAGGAAATAATTGCAACAATATGCAAATGCTGTTTAGATAATTCACTGTACTGCCGTGCCAGGTAGTCAGTCACTCTGTTGCCTGCCACTTATAGTGTAGGCAAAGAATTATAATTATTGTAAGGTTAGGAGAATGGGGGGATTCATTAACCACCATGAAGACGTCAATCTACAATATGTGTCTTAATATCTTTCATTTGATTAATTTTGTCAGTTATTGGTCTTTGGCACATTTTACCTGCAATCAGTTGATATCGGCAATTTTGGAATTGTTGATGAAGCAACACATCATGTACCACTCACAACTCACGCGCACATGTACAGTAGTTTATCCCTCCTTAATGTCTCTTTGTCGAGCACTGTCACTAAAGGGTGGGTGGAGAGGTGGACAAAGCAGGTGATGTAGGAGTGTGAAGAACAGGTGGCATCAGTGGAGGTAGAAGAGAGGGAGGGAGGCTAATGAAATGGGCTTCACAGATGAAGGGTGACATGGTGGAGGAGAGAGGAGGGAGACTTCAAAGGACTTTGATGTCACAGCCTTTCAGACAGACAACTCTGCTCCAGCCGGCCCCTCCGTGCATGTAGGAGGACACACACACACACACACACACACACACACACACACACACACACACACACACACACACACAGAGAGCACTGATGGCAGAAGGGCAGAGCTGAGTTGCCTGGTCTTGCATCACACTCTGTGAATGAGGTGGTTGCTGACACTACAACCCTCTCATGCTAATCTAGCGGTAAACACAAACACTCTGACAGGTTAATTTACCTCTAGACAAACACAGCAACAAAAAACCCACTGCAGCACATCATTAAACAGTGGAAACACACACACACACACACACACACACACACACACACACACACACACACACACACACACACACTCACACCATTGCACATATAATACTTATATAAATGATGTATACATATCTTATACACACGGCTATGCGCAAGTGAAAAACACCTCGTCAATTCACCAATTTTATTCTAAGCGATAAGTTTAAACCATACTTAATATAGAGTGTTCTACATTAACTCCTCAATTACCACCTTAAAGAGAGTGAATGGTAAAGTAATTATCTTTTTTAATATTTCTTACTTTGAAAATGCTAACACATGTATGGAAGCAAATAGGAGAGTCTCTTAAGATACCTTCGCTGTCCTTTATCTCATATCTCTAATTATTTGTCTTGGAGTCCCATTTTGATGCTCAATTAGCAGATGAGTCTCCATTCTCTATAGGCCATGTGTTTGTTTATTTCGAGATATTTTTTATATACATCTGCACTCTAATTAAAAGGAATGTGTGTGTGTATGGTGTGTTTGCATTCAATATTGTGCCATCTTAAAAACAGCATGGTCTAAACATACAGGTGTTTCTAGTCGACAAAGCTCCATGTGTAGTTTAACCTCTTGTGGGAATGCATTGTTGATTTCTATTGTGAAACGGACAGATTGATAGGAAATCAAAGTCTAGAAATCAATGTCACAAGTTCATTAATGGATGCCCTTTTACCGCCTGTACTTTTGCTATTGTTCTTTTCTACCCTGGATAAACGCTTACATCTCTGGTTAATTAAACATGTCTTGTGTGTGTGTGTGTGTGTGTGTGTGTGTGTGTGTGTGTGTGTGTGTGTGTGTGTGTGT